>NC_139721.1:57555692-57800692 GCF_964211835.1 Anser anser
CTTCCCTTCCCCTTCCCTTCCCTTCCCTTCCCTTCCCTTCCCTTCCCTTCCCTTCCCTTCCCTTCCCTTCCCTTCCCTTCCCTTCCCTTCCCTTCCCTTCCCTTCCCTTCCCTTCCCTTCCCTTCCCTTCCCTTCCCTTCCCTTCCCTTCCCTTCCCTTCCCTTCTTCCCTTCCCTTCCCTTCCCTTCCCTTCCCTTCCCTTCCCTTCCCTTCCCTTCCCTTCCCTTCCCTCCCCTCACCTCACCTCCCCTCACCTCACCTCCCCTCACCTCCCCTCCCCTCACCTCACCTCTCCTCACCTCCCCTCCCCTCTCCTCTCTTTTACTTTCCTTTCTTTTCTTCTCATAGTGAAACAGTCTTGTCTTATAATTTCATTTTAAGTATATTTAAATTCTTCCCCTTCTACCCTAGTGATTTTTTCCCAGAATATATGAGGATCTTGTAAACATTCTATAAGAACAAATTGTAAACAAATATCTTATTAATATTCACTACTGTTTTGTGATCATACGGACCCACAAAATCTAGAAGATAATTTTAATAATCTATAAGGAATTTAGGACCAGGACCCATGATGACTTCTCTTGGAACTAGAAAGTAATCTTAAATCATTCGTATGGGAGCTGATGAAAATTCCAGGTATGCATTGAAGACACTGTCTTTTCAGCTTCACTGGGTGCTGAGAGTGTAGCCTTTAAATGAGTCTTGTTCTGCTTTCTTTAGTGCATTCACTTTAAGAGTAACCATGCCTGCAAGTGAGCCTTTCATTTGACAATACCAGGTATGCAATTAATATTGGCTGGGAAATGAGGAGATGGCATTTTCTAACCTGTAAAGAGCTTGGGTGACTTCATATTACTTGTGCCTAAATACATCTGTGTATGTCTGCATTCCAGGGTTCAGCATAGAATACAGTGTCTGAGTTTGCTTTAAAATAGCTTGAGTAGGTGCTTGTGGCAATCTAACCATCACAGCATGGAGCTCAACAGGGGGAAATTTATCCAGTTTTTCAGCAAGATGCAATTCACAGTACAGACAAAGTATTAAATAAACATTGTTTGGGGTTAACAAAACTATTCCATTTGCTATTTATTAGAAAAATAAATGAAATTCAACTAAAGCTGGTGGGGAAGAATTGAAATAAATGAATTTTGGAGGACATTACCCAAAAGACAGCTAGAGCAGACTTCACACAGCTTGCAAACACACATCTTCACAAACAAGCCCACTTTCGTAATTCTTCAGAAAGTAACAGCTGACTAGAAGAGATTCAGTAAGATGAGATGGGGGATATCAGTCAATAAATATTTCTTGTTTCTTCCAAGGCTCTAAAATCCCTCTTGACATTCCTCAGACTTCTCCTGGCTGCATCGCTGGTGCCCACAGGGAATTGCAGCAGCAGATAATAGTCCTTAGGCTGTATGAGGTTTGGCAGTCTCTTGGTGACAACCCTGACACGAGCCTAAGGTAAACAGCAGACTACTCTCAAGAGCAGATCGGTCGGCAGACGGGCGCCTCCGTACCTCTCAGAAGAGAGTCTCCTACTACTGACACCCATTGCCTTTTCTGAGTTGGACTGGTTGTTACGCAGGGAGGACACCAGGGTGCCTTATCCAGATACACCCCCCTGCAACGGGTCATTCCTTTTCAGTCCGCAGAGGGTTAAGGAACTCCGTAAGGGCACTTCAGGCTTTGGGGGAACACTTGCTCTTGCTTGTCCGTGTTGTTGCCAGATTCCCTCCTCCAGTGTTATTGTCCCCCTCCCATCTGTGAGTGTTGGTGAGGTAGATTTTGGCTGTTTGGCCATGGGTTGTGGGTACTCTACAGACAGTGCTAATATCCAGCTGTCTAACTCATTGTATTGGGTTTACCTGGCAATGTTTTGGTAGGAGGAGGCTGCCAGGGTGGCCTTTGCAAGAAGAATCACAAAGGTGCCCCATGCTATTTAAGGGCCAGTTTCAAGACAGTTCCGAAGGGACCTGCTGCTGCCCAGAGCCGAGAAAGTAAGTGATGTTTCTGTCTCTGTGAGAGCAGATTTAAGAAAGGGGAAAAGAAAAAACCTGCTGCACAACAGAAGCTGAGAGAACGAGGAGTGAGAACCAGCCCTGCAGACATAAAGGTCAGTGCAGAAGGAGGGCAGGAGGTGCACCAGGCACAGAGCAGCAGTTCCCCTGTGGCCTGTGGAGAGGCCCCTGGTGGAGCAGGCTGTCCCCCTGCAGCCCATGGGTCCCACACGGAGCAGATCTCCACGCTGCAGCCCCTGGAGGAGCCCCCGGTGGAGCAGGTGGATGTGGCCTGGAGGAGGCTGCGGCCCGTGGAGAGCCCCCTCAGGAGCAGGCCCCGGGCCGGAGCTGCAGCCCGTGGAGAGGAGCCCACGCAGGAGCAGGGGGCCTGGGGGGAGCTGCCGCCCGTGGGGGACCCGTGCTGGAGCAGTTTGCTCCTGGGGGATGGATCCCATGGTACGGACCCATGTTGGAGCAGTTCTTGAAGAGCTGCTGCCTGTGGGGAGCCCCCACAGGATCAGTTTGGGAAGGACGGCATCCCGTGGGAGGGACCCCACGTGGAGCAGGGGCAGAGAGTGACCAGGAAGGAGTGGTGGAGATGAAGGGACTGACTGCAGACACCATTCCCTGTTTCCCTGGGCTGCTGCTAGGTAGAAGAGAGTGGATGCGGGGAAGGTGTTTTTAGTTTGCTTTTTTTGTTTCTCACTGCTCTAGCTTGTTAGTAATAGGTAATAATTATATTAATATCCCTATGATGAGTCTGTTTTGCCTGTGATGATAATTGTTGAGTGTTCTCCCTGTCCTTATCTCAACCCTTGAGCCCTTTTGATCATATTTTTTCCCCCTTTCCCTTTGAGGAGGGGGAGTACAAGGTTGTGGCGGAGCTCAGATGCCCAGCAAGGTAAAAACACCACACTCCTCCTCAGCCTCCCTGATGCTACGCAGCCATCCCACTGCCTCCTGCAGCTTGGCCACCTGCTGCAGGAGGTCTTCCACCTCAGCACACCTTTTGCAGGCAGGTCTGCCACCTGACCCTGTCCCAGGGGAAAGACCTAAGCACTTCCAGTGGTCAGATGTCTACACTGCAGCCTCACCCCTCAGAAACTCTGTCTGGGTGGAAGCATCTGCCACCACTTAGTAGCTGGTGCAGACCACGCAGCCAGGGCCGCAGCCTTTACCCTGAGACGAGTACCCACCATTCTGCCTTGAGGATCAGGTACGGTGCGTGCCCATGGCCTGTGCAGATCTGGATGTGGGGTTAAGCCGTACTTGGCACTTCTCGCTTGTCCCGTGGATAGGTCAAATCTCAAGGGGTAGCCAGCTGCTGTGCCACTAAGTTGGCCTTCTCTGGTCACTCATGCTCCCTAGGGGCTGCTAATGGGCGAGTGGGAGGTGACCACCATTACTGCTGGCCTCACCCACACCTCATCAGCCACTCATCTTCCTTCCTTCCAAAAATGCCACTGGGTTTATTGCAATATATATATATATATACTGTTAATCAAGGGATCCTGGATGACTCCATTCCAGGGGTGAAATAGCTTGATTTGTAAGCATAAGTAAGTTGTAGCCAGTGTCTTTTGAAAACAATTTTTGCCTCTCTTGTGATGTGGCAATGAAAGTAAATCTATAGAAAAAAAAAAAAAGTATATTTATCAGACTTTAAGAAAAAAAAAAAAAGCTTTTAGTAGGAGAGCTTTAGCTGAGGAATGATATCAGATGAAAAAGCATTTCCTAGCAGGCGGGATGTTACTGGCTAGAGGAGCTGTGGCCCACAATCTTTGCCTTAGGCTGTTCATGCACTCAGTAGCTGACCTACAGGTCATTATTATTATTAATATAAATGTTTATAAATATATCTGAGACTATGAAGGCAAAAATGCTGAATGTACATTGTCATAGATGTAGGAAGCTCAAGTTTGATCTCCTTTGCACTACTCTTATGGCACCGCAACTCTGCTGGTACTAGAAGTTGGGTTTGATTTATACTGTTTATGTTTACTGAAAAACTCAGTTATACTGAGTTTCATTTGTTTTGAATGTTTGGTTTATTTTTAATATAATCTATAGAAAGAAATTGCAATTTTATAATTGGTAGCAGTAGATGTATGGACAAATACGATTTGTGCTCATACTGTAGGTTACCTGTGCACAGCATAAAAGAGAAGGCCTTGACTCTGGTTGTTCACTGCTGAATTTCAGCATGATACAACACATGGAAGAAACAAAACATTGGGAAAGTAGGAAAGAGGTCCAAACCTCATGGAAGCAATTTGAATTGAGTGTGCAATTCGTCTTCATGAAATGAATGACTCTTGACTGACTTTGTACAGAATCTGAATAGACAGTAAGTATTCACTACCATGGCAGAGAGGAGAAACCTTGCTATTTTGTTTCTCATAAAATGATCATGGAATTTTCTCATGTTCTCATGGGGGGAAAAAAAATAAGAAACAAAGAAAAAAAAAAAAAAAAAGCAATTCCCCTGGTGGAAACAGGCCTGCAACCATTTTGTTCTAAGCTTAAATTTAGGAAATTATTCTACTGCTGTTCAAGGTATACTTAGTCAATTAATTCTTTATTTTCTTTGAGCAGATATAGCCAGCCAGACAAAAATTTTATGGCCAGATAAACATTAGGTAAAAACTAATCCACTATTGAAGGAATTGTGACCAATCATCTAATATTGATTAAAAGATTCTGAAGAGAAAGGATAGAAAAGATAAGAAATGCTTGTCCCGTGATCAGGCTCCTTGTCTTCATTAAAGACCTAACCCCAACTCACCAAGAAAGATTCTAATGAAACTTAAATTAATGCAACCACACAGGTAAGTGATATTGTTGACATTGTTATCAACTAAGACCTTGTACCATTTTACTCAAATGATCCCTTATTATTAGACTAAATTATTAAAAAGTAAATAAAAATTAAAAAATATTTTGGTATTTGAGCGCATTTATTGAGAGGAAACTATGCTTTTTGCATTTTCTGTAATAGTTGTGCTTCTATTTCAAGAGATTCTTTTCCTATTTTTAGTGACTAGGACTCCTCTATTTTCTATACTTTTTTTTTTTTTTTTTAATGCACCCATAATCATAATTATGTAAGTGAAAAGAGATAAACGTTAAATATATACGTCATACAGTTTGCATTATCTGTGCATTTAATACAATTCCCAGGATGGGTATTGTGCAAGCAAAGATAAACCGTGATTGAAAAATGCTGGACTGTGCCTAGGGGACCTTAAAATGATAGAGACATTTATTTTCTTGTGCAATTCTAGCTATCTCTTCTGGAATCTGCTTTTCTGAACTTCTTGAAAGTCTGAGAAGAGACTATCTTCAGTTCTTTAAAACACATGTCAAAATGTAGCAGTTAGAAATATCTAAAAAGCTGAAAAAACTGAAACCTTTTTAAAGGAGGAGGAGAGACATCTGTAAATCTTGAAAACAAAACTGGATTTTATTTTGTTTTTAAGAGATGTGAGAGGTGAACTGAAAAGTCGGGTTGCTTTCTAAAATGTCAGGAACTCTTGGTAGAATTTTTCTGTTGAAAACAAACCAAAACCAAAAACAAAAATGCCTTTCCTCTCCACCAGAAGTCATCTTAGTGCTATCATGTAGCAAGCAGTGTGTAATAACACAGATACAGCACAGGAGCAATTAAAGTAAATGTCTTGCATACCTGCTCTCGTTGTATGAAGCTTGTCTTTAAGTATGATGATAAAAAAAACGAAGAGGATGGCTCTTGGATATTACCATAATCTTTCTTTTCTTAATATTGAACCTATTTGCTTGTTCTTGTCTGCCAAAATAAATTATTTATATTTAAAAGAAGAAGAAGGTCTGAAAACTAGTTTTTCAGGGAAGCATGCTGCTTTTTTTGTTCTCATTTACTTCTTCCAGTAATTAAGCTCTTCTATTAACTGGATCCGTAAGTCTCTTTGGCTTTTGTTTGCTCATAACCAGGAATGGTTTCCAGTTCCGGAGCACACAGTGGTGTTTGGGATTTGTCTGGACTTGTCAATGTCAAAACCTTGACTTATGTCAAAACCTGTATTCATCTCTCCCTTTCCATTCACCATCTCCCCCACCACACAGAGTTAGTCTGAACAAGTGTCGATTTGGATATCCCAGAGACCAAGGACGGTATCACTATACTTACTCACTGTAATACTCTAATCACTGTATTTCAGAAGAGCCAGGTATACAATGAAAGGCAAAAGGGTTTCACAAAATCTTTTTTTTTTTTATGTGAGGCTAGTGTAAATACGTAACCGTAATTCCCTTTAATATGGGAATTTGAGGTACAGTAGAGAGTGCATTAAACTTTTTTTTTTTTTCCTGAATGTTAGGAAGAGAAATATTTAATATTGGTTAAGAACTTATATACAAAATATGTATAACATAAATATGAGTCATATATTTTGCACTAATGAGTCAATATATATTTTGCCAGTATAGATTGTTCATAATAGTAAAACGCTATTATGAACATATGAAATCACAATAGTAATTCCAGACCTTAGTTTTTCCTCATTACTTCTGGTTGTCACCAGGAAACAAGGACACATTTAAAATGCACTAGAAAGGCAAAAGAAGATGAGAATAGAATATTTAATTTCTGAAAAAGTTAACACAAAATTAACACAGAATATATAAAAATGTTCAACCATAAAGATAAAAATAAGATAAATAAGCTCAAAAAGTTGTTCATGTGTAAGAAATCGTTGAAATTGTAAAGGTACAATACAAGAGCATGAGACCGAGACAAATCTTAATTTTCAAAAGATTCTCCAGCCCATCAGTCCCTTATAGAATATCCTCATATCACTTGCTTCTAGACTTACTCTCATATCCAAATGAAAGAGTTACATATTAATATTGCAAAGAAAATGCAGTGAGACTCTCTTCTGCATGTTCATGACAATCTTTCTAGTTCAGCTAGCAAGAATTCTAAGCCTAGATGTTGGGAATTAGATAGGAAATAATAGCCAAATATTAGTTTCATCAGAATGTCTTGAATATAGACACTCTCGTGCCCCTGACAAAGTAATAAAAATAACAGTAAAAAATGAAAAAACATCTGCAAAAAGACTTTAGAAAACACTTTCTCCCTTTTTGAAATATCACCCTCAAAATTATCCAGTTTTAATAGATCTCTAACAGTGATTCCACTAACATGAGAGACATACGATTTTAAACTGAAGATACTAGCTACTTTTTGAAAATCTTTTCCTTTTTTATGTTCAATACAGAATTTCTCTAATAATATTTCTATCTCTTATGTGTTCAAATCAGAACTGCATATCAAAAAAGAAATGCTATTGCTCAGGAAAAAAAAATCCACATTAAATAAATAATAATGAAAAAGAGACAAAAATGATGGAAATAGAAAACAGTAACATAAATTATTCTAAAACAAAATAAGAGAAAGAACTGATGCTGCTATTACATAAATTAAATGTCAGTAGTATGTAGTGACCCTAGGAAAGAACTGGGACCCATTATATTAGAGTATATGTGAGTATGATAAAGTGTTACCTTAAGGATCTTGTTTTCCTTTTCTACGACAGACAATCAACATGGTGATGCAGAAATTTGGCCTTGTAGGATCCCTCAGAGCATGCAGGGAAAAAGACGTGAGGGGAAACAAATAGAGTCAGAAGCAAAGTAACTGAAACCATGCAGTAAGTCTGAAAGGAAGAGCTTTCTCTGTTCACACCTCAGTATCCCACTGTCAGGATCATGTAGATATACTAGAACAATGGAGAAAAAAAGAAGTCCACAGTGATTCTAGTTAACAAGTGCCAAATTTACTAAATGAAAGAAAAATATAATAATAGGAAAGGAAACAAGTATTATGGTGACAGAGAAATAAAAGAGAATATTAAAGCTAAAGATAACATTCCTATTATTTTGGTAACAAATGAAGTTTAATTTCCATTTTGGCCGTAGACCCTTTGTATTTATCTACGTCTGAAAACACTCCGTGTTTTCTTATTTTCTGGCACAACTAATGATGGCTGAATTCAATGAGAACAGATTTAAAATAAGCTTTCACATAAATCCGTCTTGTGGAATAAGCTAAGAAATAAGTCCCAAAAGATGAGGTACAACTGGATTTCATTTAGAAGCCCCGTTTATCTTCTTTTGTAAATATTTTAGACTAATTTATTTCTCTTCTGAATTAATGGTCTAATGTTTCATTTGAACCCCATTAAAATCATGTGAGTGAAGCAGATGCCAGTCTTTTGTAAGATAAATATATATGAGTTCCTTCAAGTTCTCTGAAAACATTTGCTTAGAATATGATCTTTCACTCAGAAAGCAGCAAAAAAATTATATTGTAATATCCAGCTGATCATGTTCCAAACACTATTTCAGATTCAAGTACTAAATGGGCAAAAGAACTTATGATGAGAACACACTGCTAGCTGAAAATGTTTCAATAAAAACATGAAGTATAATAGAAATTATGGCCAATTCAGTAATAAAGAATAATCACTGTTAATCCACATTTTTGTGCGTTCTCTTCCTCCACACCTAATAAATATAAGGATCCACAACTTGACAGGTAAAAATATGTTTAAAGTAGGGAATTCAGCTAATAATTAGGTAAAAATCAAGCCTGCATTTTCCTTTTGACTCCCAGGATACAATGACTGACATATCTGTTATGTGAACCACTACTGATAAACTATCTTTTTAATTCAGTTTTTGCACAAATCTGCTTTGATAGAATGGAACATGCTTACAAGGCATATAATTCCTTCTTTACAGAGTATAATTACTAAAGGAATTACTGATCTAAATCAACATAGTCATTAATTGAAAAAGCTCTTCTTTCAACAAAGAACATTCTAATAACCTTCAAACACAGATGGCAAACTTATTTAACAGGTTATTTATTTATTTACAACACTTTGTAAGTCTCAATTCCTTGGACATATTTGCTGAAGTTGGCAGACCTTTATTTTGTGATAAACTTTTATCTCTTTGTTGTAATGCACAAAGGAATTTCAAACACAATGTATTATTCATTTTTAGAGCCCAGAGCTCCTTAAAAGACTCTGAAGATTTTTTTTCTTCTTCCTCCTTTCCCTCTTTCCCTCCTTTCTTTCTTGATTTGCCTTTCTAGCAATCAGCAACAATAAGGCTCTTGTGATGCTCAAAATACAAGTTTTTTTTTTTCTTTTTTTTTTTTTTCCCTTGGTGTCAAGGAGTGACAATCTTGGAGACTTTAAAACCAGATTTGTAGCTAGGGTTATTTGGAACTTAAAAGTGTTACTCAGCTTCTACTCTCATCTCTTTCATGGGAGCAAGGAGCAAAGGTGAAAGGTTGCTACTAGGAATTTGAAAGGCTTGTTTCTCTTCCGTAGCCTGAAGTCATCGTGTGTTACCAGGAAAGACAGCGCCCTGATCAGATAAAATCATTTATTACATTGTGAAATGCAACCTAGTTTTTATAGAGAACAAAGAGAATGAGATCAAAAATAAGCAATAAGATTTCTATATTTTTATAGCACAGTCTCTCTTTTCCTAAACAACAACAACAAAAAAAAGTCATATAAAATTATAGCATGTTTCCTTATATTTTTCAATTAACATTGCCAGGAGTTATGAAAAACAGTTATGAAGACTCATTTTATTTTTATTTTTTTACATTTTCTTAATAAAAGAACTACAACATCTTTAGAAAGATTGGTTCTAACAGGATTTTCTTCTTGTACTTTTTAATAACAATTTGCTTTTTTAAAATTTATTTAAGCTAGCTTTCATATTATTTATATTTTTACACAAATTGGATGTTAGCAGACCAGAATGGAGCAGCAGATTACCTAGTATGTCCTCCTACACAATTTAGCTCCATAATGTTTTATTCACTTACTACTACATTAATCTCAAATGTGCTCAATTAAAAATGCCTTTAAAAAAGCTATAATAATTAAAACTCGGAACATTACAGGTCCTACACAAGAGATACTGTACAGATCACAGTAGAATATTTCCCCCGGAATTAGAAATATTCAGGACACTGAAAAATGTTATGATACCTGCTTAGAGGGACAGATCACAGGGTACAAATTACTGGGAAGGAAGGTTCATAGGAAGGATGTTAGAAGAGAGAAGGAGGTTTGTGAAAGTGACAGACATTCTTTCATCACACATTTTCTGGGAAGCAAATAGTCTGAAATCAAAACCAGATCAATCTGACAAAGCAAGTTCTTGTTTTCATTTAAAGTCACTTTGAAAATAACAAATAAAAAATAAGACACTTTGGAAATAACAAAGATATACTGGAAGAAAGAGTCCTTTTTTTGCTTCCTATAGAAACTCAAACATGACAAGAAAGTTATTTCCTTTTCACATTAAGAATGTCCAATCAAGTTGACAGAAATGTTTGCATGGTGAGATTGTTTCAGCTCCAAGCATTGGGTAGGTTTACACATATGTACATGAATAACGGCAGGGAGAAGGGTGACTGAAAAAAGGCATGGTGGCAGAGGAGCATGGAGGTCAACTGGAAGAAATTTGTAAAGCAGATGATGATTAGGAGAATTTTGTTTAACAACAACTTTGTAGACAAAATTATTGTTCACATTACAAAGAAATGTTCTATTCTGTCCTGCTCTGTTAGAATACGGCAACTGGATTTATCTCCAAATGATATCATTTCGTTTGGCTTGTGAACCTGGCATGCAACAATTTACTGAAGCTTTATTTACCTTAGTGGACCTTTTTAGGTTTAAGAGTATGTTTACCTACATATGCGTAGGTTTCAAAAATGTGCTTTTTTTTTTTTTTTTTTTCCCTCAGGGATTTATCATTGGTTGTCTGCTTCATCTGTATCAACAAGAGAAATATCTGAACATATCAGTCTATGGTTCCAAAACTCAGTCATATCTTAAAAATCAAACTTAGCAATTGCATAGAGATATAATTCAGTTCTTCCTGATGGAAACTTTTAGAGAAAAATTAATCATGTTAGAACTGACAGCCTAAGAGAGGTGAGTCTGTTGCAGCTCCATGCCCTGGGCCCAATTAGTAGCAAAGCAGAAAATATATTGCCAGTAGGCAAAATGCATGTAGAGCACATGTATATATCACATACACTTACGTGGCCAGCCACACGGATAACAGATGGACACAAAAAGCACTCAACATGCACAGCCCTTCACTCACAAAAGTAGTAAAAAAATGGAGGATCATGAGAAGACAGGATAAACTGTGCTGATCAGACACAGGCCATGACCACACAAGCATGTCAACCACCTAAGTATTTCGATGTCAGCAGTCCTTTTTATTCCTCTTATCCCTCATTTACTTCTCTCCATATCACTTAAATCCATCGCTTTCCGTAGAAAGAAATTCCTTCACATTTATCTTCCCCTCTCTCCTCTCCATACCCTCAGCCAAAAAAAAAAAAAAAAAAAAAAAAAAAAAAAAAAAAGGAAAGGAAAAATCAGGTACTTGAAAACATTTGCTCTTAGATGTATTCTTATAGATAGATACCAATAACTCTTCTGATATCAAAAGAATGAGATACTTGAAAGAGGAAAGCCTTTCAGAAGTGGTCTGTAGTTGAAGGCAGGGACCATAATCCTTCCCATTTTTCCTGCTCCATTCCTTCTCCCACTAATAATTCTTTAACTTCCATAGCACTGCTGATAAAAATGAAGTATAATAGTAATTTTATTCATAGAAAGTTCCACACGTCATTCTAACATGTCAGCTTGATTTACTAAGCAGGAAAACAATTCACCAGTAGAAAATGGGAGTGCTGTGGAATGAGAGATGGTAACAGAGAGAATACATACATAACATACTCTCATGTCTGTCAGTTTATTAGAAGAATAAGATTCACTGTTGATTGTCTCACTGTGAATGACATTTTACTTTATTTTGGTACATTCTCAATACAAAACCATCAAAGCATACTTTCTGAGCTCTAGAAGGGGAATCCAGTTCCCTGCCACATTCTGACAGAACACTTTTAATCTTTCATAAAGAATTAGCTTGTTTGTTTGTTTGTTTGTTCGTTTTTAATTTTAGGAAGTCTCCAAAGTAGTATTAGTCATGAATTGGGACCTGCATAGTAAATTTTATCTTTTTTTTGGAGTATATTTTTATGGAGTATACAAATAAAAGTGAAGTAAAAACTAAGTAATTAAACAATTACAGTGGTTAAAAAAAAATAACAAATGTCCTAATGAATCAAACCAGTGGTATCCTAGACCGGAATTTTGTCTCTGACTAGGACAGCAGAAGAAAGCATTACATGTCTGTTGTCTGATAAGGAATGAGTGACTAACAGTAATTATCCCCACCAGCATAACCCCTTAAATGTTTTGTGTATGGCAATATGTATTTATATTAAGATATATCAGCTTTAGAAGGACATAAGATATATAAAGATATATAAGATATATATATATATTAAGATATACTTAGCTTTAGAAAATATGTAATGAAACAGTGAGAATACAACTATGCGTATCTATATATATTTATACACATAAATTTAAAATATAATTAAGTAGCCACTAAATCTATCCTTTTGATCCATAAATAATAAGTAATTTCATGAACAGTGACTTAGTGACTTAGTTTCTCTTTCAGGAAAGCCTTCAGGAAGCTTTTTCTGTTTTTATTTTTTTTTCTTTTTTTTTTTTTTGACCAGAAAAGATAATTTTCCTCTTCTTTACATATTTTAAAAATTTTCTACTTGCAAAAGTGGCGTGATTAATTGTTATCACACTTCACATCTCTCCCATAGAAATTTATCTCTGCTTTCTTTTTCTTTTCTTTCTTTCTTTCTTTCTTTCTTTCTTTCTTTCTTTCTTTCTTTCTTTCTTTCTTTCTTTCTTTCTTTCTTTCTCTTTCTTTCTTTCTTTCTTTCTTTCTTTCTTTCTTTCTTTCTTTCTTTCTTTCTTTCTTTCTTTCTTTTTCTTTCTTTCTTTCTTTCTTTCTTTCTTTCTTTCTTTCTTTCTTTCTTTCTTTCTTTCTTTCTTTTTTCCTGCCTTCCTGCTTTCCTTCTTGCCTTCCTGCCTTCCTGCCTTCCTGCTTTCCTGCCTTCCTTCCTGCCTTCCTTCCTGCCTGCCTTCCTGCCTGCCCTCCTTCCTGCCTTCCTGCTTTCCTGCCTTCCTGCCTTCCTGTCGTCTTTTATTCATTGTCTCTCTAATAAATGGGTGATAGGTATGTTCGTGATAGCAAATGCCAAACTGATAAGCTGGTTAAATATATTGTTGATTCATATGACTGATTCATCATGACTGTGATTCCCTTTATTTGTGGACATTGCAGGGTTTGGGTTAGTTGATTGTTCAGGCTGCACTTGACAGAGAAAACTACCTCTGTGTGGGTTTGCACTGGATATGTATGCAGATAAGTGCATACTGAAGAGAGAAACTGGCATACAGCTAGGTCTAGACTGAATCAGGTTTTTGGGAGGTGAGTACTCCCAAGTTCAATATTATAGATGCACCTTTTATTTGCTACATATATGTATACATTTCTAATATCAATCTACATGTTTCAGCAGGCAAAAACTTCCCTATAATACCAAAAAAATAGAAATTTATGCAGCTATTTGTGCCTGAAGAAGAGGTAAAAATAGTTAGAACAGTGTCAACGGTTCTTTTTTTTTGTTTTTTTTGTCTTTTTTTTTTTTGTGAAAAAAAGACTCCACATAATTACCTTAGAGAAACTGATATAATGGAAAGATAACACTTTGAAACACTCTGAAAACAGGAATCTTAAAACCTTGCATTTGCCTTTGCTTTCATCATGGTGTCAAATTTCCTGGTAGTGTACAAGTCACTTAATGTCTTTGCTTTTGTTTCTCCACCTGAAAAACTGGGATGATACTCTCTTATGTGACATAAAGCTAGAAAGAAACAAGTTACTGATGCTTTATAGTGAAAGGACTAGTATCAATACTAAATAATGCCTCTTTTTTTTTTTTCCCTATTTTTGTGCAGAGAGGCAGAAGAAAAAGGAAAGGCAGTGGCACAATGGAAAATAATCATCAGCATAATTTGAAGAACTATGTCATTTGGACTGATATTTGCCAAAGCGAAAAGCCCCAAGTAATTTATCATGAATTTTTGTTTCATTTTATTAGTTTTTTTTTTAATAGAAAGTGACTCATTTAAGTCCTTATAATTCCTCATAGCCTTTTATATATAAATATATATAAATATATATATTATATATATATAAAATAAAATATATATATACATAAATATATAGATAGATAATATACGTCTATGGGTTTTTATCTATGTACATGAATAGCTATATCCTAACACATAATTGTTGCTGAAACAGAATAAAACAGTTGTTCCAAGTGGAAATTTTAACTGAATGTGTTTTACAGGTCAAATGATGTTTTATCTTATCATTTTGATTTTTTTTCTTAACTAGAAAAATAAATATGTCAGAATATTAGATATCAGAATTTCCGAGGGAAGAAAATTATGTTTTTTGAGTTCTTCTTGTCTTCATTAAATTTAATTATCTTCATTTTTTATAATTTTGTTTGTAACCTCTTTCTTTTTAAAGTTCCTTCCTTGAGGAATATCTACTTTCAACTGTACTCAAACTCACCAATGTATTTTTAGTTGTTATTTAACATTAGAGACATGGCTGTCTGTGGTGTTATGTTCCATATTTGCAGTAAAATACCCTCCCATTCATTGAGATGGAGCTATATTACAAAACCACCTTAAACAAAACAAAACAAAAACAAACAAAACAAAAACAAACAAAAAAAAAACACCCTGTAGTACTTCCAGCAAGGAATATTTCTGGAAAATTTAGTAACCAATTCAATATGGTGTTCACAAATGATGAATAATCCTCAAGAAATACATCCTCAAGAAATACATCTATGAAAAATCTTTGGGAATATCTTGAGATACGCCATTGCAATTATTTTTGGAAATGTTCTTAGGAATTCCTTAAGTTCCTTTAGAGCTACCAACTTAGAAATCCACCCTTATTATCATAAGGTACATCCTCAGGATATTGCAATTCACTTTGACCAACTGCATATATATTTTAGAATCAAACCTTTGTCAATATTATCTGCCTCTTACAATTGTCAGGTGCTCTGACGATTTTCCAAGAGCTATCTGTCTAAAATGACTTCAGACCTTCTCCTCACTCTCCTGATTCTCGCACAAAGTGACTGACTCAAGTGCCTGTCCAACAATGGATTGGTTAAAGCATCCACATTATCTGTCCACTAATGCAAGAAGGTGATGTGAATTTTCTTCCCATACTCTCTGACCCTTTTTTTGCCTATTTAATGTCATTAAAAGTACAAAATAGTTGCATTGTTTGTCTTAATGACCTCTTGGGGTAATGAAATCCTGTGATGAGCTATACATTATGCACAACTCTATTTCCTCATAAAATGGAGGTATTAGTCTTTAGTTTTATGGAGTTTTCCTGTTGCATGGAAAAAGGGAAAATGGAAAGATTGGATAGTCTTCATGTGTTCTTAACAGTTATCACAAACCTCACTCAGATTCCCTCTAGCCCTTGTCTTTTCAAATAATCCATGTCTTCACAATTTTATGACAGGATGAACTGATGAAAAAAATATACTTTAAATAGCTTCAATTATATAATGACCTATTTGCATTTTAATAGAGATTTTGAGAAGAACACCTGAGACTTCCAATAAAACAGGGATTTAAATTTGAAGGTAATTAAGGGTTGAGCAGATTGTGAAATTTCTTTTTGATCTATTTAATAAACCTATTTATTGTCATAGACAATAATGTTGCTGACCCCAACATGTCCCATGCTGTCAAAGGGAAAAAAAATCTTCTTTTGACTGTACTAATTACTCAGAAAGTGAGTGTTATCCATGTCACGAATATCCTCTTAATGGAGATGCTATTTTAGTAATTGTACCTATAGCTACTGATGAATGAAGAAGAAAAAATATTTGAAGACAAAAAAAAATAAATGCTGAATGTATTGTTTTAATCCTCAAATTACATATAACACCTTAGCTTTTGGCCAGTGGTTATTGACTGTGGTCAGCTAACAGTGCCTAGTGACTTAACCCTACATTAATTCCGTTGGCATTAACAAGGCTTAGTCCCAAAAATCCCATGAGTATTGATTGCAGAATGAAACTTTACAGTAATCAAAAATGGGTCAGAAGAGAGAAAATTCTACAGTCAAGAACTCCCATTGGGAAAAACTATCTTGGGGATGAATATTGTTTTCAGTTTAACATATTTGACATAGAAATGCACATTTTGTCCTCTTCTTTAGACACTTGATCTAGAAAAGAGCAGGTAGTTTTATGTAACTGGACTCCGACAAGTCAAATTACTCTAACATGCGGTTTGGTGCCTATGAGATTTTCTGGGATTTACATCTAATTGGCATAACCATAGTCAGGACCTCTTTGCTGACAAACTGCAATCTTTAAATTTCAAGGAGGTAGCCTTCCCAGACATATTTTAATTTTTCTTTTCCAATGGAGATGGAAGAGGTGCAACAGAAGTAGGAGAATTCAGAACGGCAATGACAGCAATGAGGAAACAGACTCAAGCAGACAAAAACATTGTTATTTTATCGCTTCCCCTCTGCGTCCATGAATAGGTACCATTGTATTCTAAAGACTGTTAATCTCTACTCGAACATAACAGATCACAGAATCACAGAATGATTGAGGTTGGAAGGGACCTCCAGAGATCATGTAGCTCAACCCCCACTTCTGAAGCAGGGTCAACCTACAGAATGTTACACAGGATCGCATCCAGGCAGGTTTTGAATATCTCCGAAGAAGGAGACTCCACAACCTCCCTGGGCAGCCTGTTCCAGCTCTCTGTCACCCAAACTGTAAAGAAGTTCTTTCTTACAGGCAATGAAACCTCCTGTGGTTCAATTTATACCCATTATCCCTTGTCCTACCACTGACCACCACTGAGAAGAGCTTGGCCCTATCCACTTTACCTTAGGTATTTATACCTCAGGTATTTATAGAGGTTAAGATCCCTTCTCAATCTTCTCTTCTCTGGGCTAAACAGGCCCAGCTTGCTTAGTCTTTTCTCATAGGACAGATGTTCCAATCCCTTAATCATCTTTGTGGCTCTACACTGGACCCTCTCTGGAAGTTCTATGTCCCTCTTGTACTGAGGAGCCCAGAAGTGCATACAATTTTCCAGGTGTGTCCTCACCAGAGCTGAGTAGAGGGGCAGGATCACCTCTCTTGACTGTGTGCTGTCCACACTCCTCCTGATGCTGGCTAGGATCCCATTAGCCTTCTTGGCCACGAAGGCACACTGCTGGCTCATGGTCAACTAGTTGTCAGGTCCCTCTCCTCAGAGCTGCTCTCCAGCAGGTCAGCCTCCAACCTGTACTGGTGCATGGGTTTAATCCACCCCAGGTGCAGGACCTTACACTTGCCCTTGTTGAACCCCATAAGGTTCCTCTCCGCCCAACTCTCCAGCCTGTCCAGGTCCCTCTGAATGGCTGCACAGGCCTCTGGTGTGTTAGCCACTCTGCCAAGCTTTGTATCATCCACAGACTTTCTGAGGGTGCGGTCCATCTAGGTTGCTGATGTGTAAGTTGAATAGCACTGGACCCAGTACTGACCCCTGGGGGACACCACTAGCCACAGGCCTCCAACTAGACTTGGCACCATTGAGCACAACCGTCTAAGCTCTGCCACCCAGCCAATTCTGGATCCACCCCACTGTCCACTCATGGATCCCACACTTCCAGAGCTTGCTCAGGAGGATGTTATGGGAGATGGTGTTGAAAGCCTTGCTGAAGTCAAGGTAGAATCACAGAATCGTCTAGGTTGGAAGAGACCTCCAAGATCATCTAGTCCAACCTCTGTCCTAACACTAACAAGTCCTACACTAAACCATATCACTAAGGGCTACATCTAAACGTCTTTTAAAGACCTCCAGGGATGGCAACTCAACCACCTCCCTGGGCAGTCCATTCCAATGCCTAACAACCCTTTCGGTAAAGAAGTTTTTCCTAATATCCAACCTAAACCTCCCCTGGCACAACTTTAGCCCATTCCCCCTCGTCCTGTCACCAGGCACGTGGGAGAATAGACCAACCCCCACCTCGCTACAGCCTCCTTTAAGGTACCTATAGAGAGCGATGAGGTCTCCCCTGAGCCTCCTCTTCTCCAGGTTAAGCAACCCCAGCTCCCTCAGCCGCTCCTCATAAGACTTGTTCTCCAGACCCCTCACCAGCTTGGTTGCCCTTCTCTGGACTCTCTCGAGCACCTCCATGTCCTTCTTGTAGCGAGGGGCCCAAAACTGAACACAGTACTCGAGGTGCGGCCTCACCAGGGCCGAGTACAGGGGGACAATCACCTCCCTAGATCTGCTGGCCACACTGCTTCTTATACAGGCCAGGATGCTGTTGGCCTTCTTGGCCACCTGGGCACACTGCTGGCTCATATTCAGCTGCCTATCAACCAGTATTCCCAGGTCCTTCTCTGCCAGGAAGCTTTCCAACCACTCTTCTCCCAGCCTGTAGCTCTGCTTGGGGTTGTTACGCCCCAGATGCAGGACCCGGCACTTGGCCTTGTTGAACTTCATACAGTTGGCCTCAGCCCATCGCTCCAGCCTATCCAGATCCTCCTGCAGAGCCTTCCTTCCCTTGAGCAGATCGACACATGCACCTAACTTGGTGTCATCTGCAAACTTACTGAGGGTGCACTCGATCCCCTCATCCAGGTCATCGATAAAGATATTAAAGAGGACCGGCCCCAGCACTGAGCCCTGGGGAACTCCACTAGTAACCGGCCTCCAACTGGATTTGGCTCCATTCACCACAACTCTTTGGGCCCAGCCATCCAGCCAGTTTTTAACCCAACAAAGCGTATACCAGTCCAAGCCACGAGCAGCCAGTTTCTTGAGGAGAATGTTGTGGGAAACGGTGTCAAAAGCCTTACTGAAGTCAAGGTAGATCACATCCACAGCCTTCCCCTCATCCACCAAGCGCGTCACTTGGCCATAGAAGGAGATCCAGTTAATTATCATAAATCTTTGATGCATTTTCTTCTCCTGGTGAAAATCTATACATTTTTATTTAAAACAAAGTAAACCTTTGGATCTTAACTATGAATCTAATAAATAGTCTCAATACTATTTCAGTACATCGTGTAGATTGTTCCAACAGTTGTCTCTAGAAATAGAGTACAATGTTTCAGACTGAACAGAAAAGGTGCATTATTTTGACTACAGCAATGATATATAGTGTATATATATATTATTTTTTTTACACAAAAACTTCCAAAAATTAATCATAACGTTTATTTTTCTTTACACTTTGGTTTCAGAAGAAGCTACATGTATTCAGAATTTCATAGCCTCACATGAAAGAGTAGGTTCTGAAAACAAAGAAATGTGCAAATCCACAGTTTCTCTGTGTGTATAATATTAGTAGTTTTTGTACTTTTAATATAAAGTTACTAAAGTGCTTCCTTTAACTCTCTGATATTCATAACATACAAAATCTGAATTTAGTGTTATTTACTCTCTTGTCAAATTGTGACATATGATCAGAATCTATTGAATTCAACAGATATCACTGTGTTTTCTTTGCAACATCTGTTGCAGATCAGACACATGGCTATTAATTGGGTCAAAAATGAAGGAAAATAACTTAGACTAGTAATATTAATCACCACCAGTTGGTTCAGCACAGAATCACATTTCTGTAAACAAACATCTTTGTTGACCTTACAGTTTTTTACATGTTCAAATTTTAAATCACTCTAAATCATTCCCTCGGTATTCTTAGGGCAGAGAATACTAAATTCACAGAATCTTAAAAAGAGACCACCATGATAACTGGTGGTGGAGAAGTACTGAAAACAAAGTGGTGACTCTACTGGCAATCATAATGTGTCATTAAATGAATATACTATACAATCACAAGACTATGAATAAAGTAGTCACTATGATTGCTTTATTGTAACTTTTATATTTAAACTAAAATGACTCCTTGCACACTCTATTTTTTCTCTAATTTCAGTGTCACTCACAGATAATTATTCCCAATACCATTTTTTATCATTCCAAACTTTATACGTATTTAAAAAATTAATTAAAAGCTCAGGAGATATGTCAGATTAGAATAAACAACTTCAATGGTGACATCGCTGCCACCATGGAGTAGGCTGAACAAACTTTCAACTACTTTCCAGTTGATTTGAGATGATTTAAGGCAAATGAATAACTAATCCAAAATGTATGCATCATTCACATATCATGTACAAACAGATATATTGTAGACTATAAATAAATATTAAACAGAATTCATAATAAAATAAAAAATATAGAAAAATAAGTTTAATGGTAACTTTGTGATATCTTGTTCTTCCTTGCTTAATGGACAAGAATTTTAGTGAAAGGCAATATACACATATTTTTTTCTGTGTATTTATTCTCACTAACAAAATAAAGAAAAAACACAGACTTAGCTAAGCAAATTTACAAAAAATCTATCCCTTTCTAAACTTGTAATGAAAATAAGATGAGCCATAAATCGCATAATAATGTTATGTTTCCCATAATAAATCTTCTTCATGTTTTGCAGAAATCCTTTGTATTACTTATAAAAATATATGGGAAAGGACTAAGGCATCTTATAAATATCGGTAACTCCTTAAGAATGCAACACGGGTTTATCAGAGAGCCCAATAACTCTTCTTAACACTTCACCTAATAATAGTAATAATAATAATAATTTAAAAAAATAAAGCTGACAGAATTAGAAGGTGTGAATAAATTACAGATTAGATCTGGCAACAGGCAAAAAGGTACATAACTAGGCTTATTAATTATAACATACATTAAAAAATATAATGACCTAATTTAATAGTTCGTTTTGTTTGTACCAGCTATCCCTCTGAGACCAATGACAAAAAAATGTTTCTGAGTTAATGCAAGCATTATAGGCAAAAATAAATTTAAGATGTTTGGAAAAAAACAATTTTCTACAGAAAAACAGGAGATCTTAGAGGTCTTTGCATAAATGTTTCAGTAGTTTCTTAAACTGAAATTTTGGTGTTTTTTTTTTTCAAAATGAAATTTAGATTACTTTTTTATTTGAAACATATAAATTTTAAAAGGAAAAAATATTCACATTCCATAAGACTATAATTCTTTTTCTCACAAAAATCAAGGTGTTTTGAAATATGTAACAAATTTCTAATGACATTACAACACAAAAATGTAGTTTGCCTAAGTAAAAAAAAATACAGAAGTTTTATCAGTCACATTAAATATCATTTAACATGGAAATAAAACAATTAAAATTATACCGAAACTGATTTCAAAGAAATGGGCTAGATTTTTTATATAGGTCAATGATAGACTAGAATACACATGGTATAATTAAATTTGTCTCAAGATCAAAACCTGGAAACTTTAATAATTTATAGAAATTAAATATCAAGAACGAAAAAAAATCCAGAATTTCATATCAATTTTTATGTAAAACTGCTCGAGTAATCTTATATAAAGCTTTTTTGTATCTTTATCTGACTGTTAACTGTGTTGAAATTTGTCTGCCTGTAGCCTTTCAAAAATTAAAAAAAGAAAAAGAATCTGCACATATATTTACATATGTTTATGTCTGTCTGTATGTATTTGTATAGACTTATTTTTGTTTACCTCTGTAAGTCCTAAAGCTTCTCATTTGTTTTGTTTGATATACTGTAAAATAATACAGTAACTTTATATCAAAGATGAACTTCTTTTCATCCTCTTCTCAATCCAGATTTTCAGTAAAGCTTTGGGTGCCCATTATGCAAAAGACCTAGGAGCATATTGTCAAACAAACAAAAAAAAAAAACAAAAACAACAAAAAAAAGACACATTTTGGCTTATTTTCTGCAAAGAAAATAGAACTAAAAGGAAAGGTAATTGGAAGGCCACTTAAATATATATATATATAGACTATCTCTGTTTTAATATTTCAGAAGTTTGGAGATAAAAGGTGCACTTTCTTTGACAGCAATCATTGTTCAGGCTGTTATCACTCAAGTCAGCAATTTCATCAATGCATGGCAAATGCATCATTAAAGAAGGGGGGGGGAAGAAAAGGAGGGGAAGATCAAGATGAACCACATTAAAAAAAATAATAACAAAAAAAAATCTTACTTTCTTCCCCCATATGAAAGGTTTATATATTTTTATCAAAGCGGAGGGTATTTCTAATATGATTGTTGCTAAAGAAAATCTTTGTTTGTGGTAATAAAAGAGGATGCTTACAGAAGCAAAGTTTATTCCTTAAAACAGACTATGGTAGCACTTTAACACCGACATGAATGAAATAATAAACAAAGGCATGGCAGGTTTTGGGCTTTTTTTTTTTGGTTGATTTTTGTTTGTTTGTTTGTTTGTGTTTTCATTTACTAATAGCACATGACTAATAAAATTCCTTTCTTGTAGAAAAGGCAGAAAAAGTTATGGGAAGCTCAGTTTATTTTTGTTTATCTTTTAAAGTTAAGAAAAAGTTATTGATGATGTCAGCACTTGACAGGCAGGAAAACAGATGGATTAGAGTCTGAAAAACATTGAATAGATTAATAATTTCTTAAATGCATGTATAGTGTATAATCATTTTACATGTTCTTCCATATGAAAATGTGAGAAAAGATGGAAAGAAAGATGGATTATTTAATTCACACAGGAGGGCTTGTTACTGTATAGCCCTTACTATATTATAAAATTCTTATGCATATGTTGTATTGAAATCATCTCCACACACAACATAACTGGAAAAACATCAACCAGTTGTTAAATGTCTCATCATTCTAGTGGTCAAAAGTTCCTCTCCATTAGTCCATTACTCCTCTTCAGTAATGATAATAAAAATAATAATAATAAATGTTCCAATAATACTCCATCTAGATTACAGTTTAGGTGGCTTTCTTGTTGCTTGTCTTAGCAAATTACTGTTCAACCTGTTCACACAGAGATTTCAGTTATTTCTGGTCTTGCCACAGCTTTTTGCATATTATCTTAGACTGTTCTGCTTAACTTCTATCCTCGGATTCTCCAGTAATGCTCTGCTTTGGAAGGATGCAAATGTAAGCTGATTTGGAAGACAGTTAGCTAGCACTAATAGTATTCTAATGGAAACCCTGACCTTATGACCATATCCTCTTCTATCTAAAATGTAGGCAAAGCTTTTTCGCTCTCTATTCTATCTGTTTCAGATGGCAAAACTTCCAAAACGTGTCTGTGTTTCATTTGTACTGGTTAAAGAATATGCAACTTGAGGCACAGTGTTATTACAGATGATAAGCATTCCCATTCAGTTGCAACACCATTGAACTTTAATCATGGAGCATGGTAGCTAGCAAATAGAATCCAGGTTATTGTATTTTCCTTAGGCCTAACATCAATGGTAACAAAATTGGATCACATGTAACTTTTAAGAATTTATGAAGATCTGTTTCATGAAAAATATAATTATCTAAACATTTTAATGGGGTTATAATTAAATTATTATAATGTTTCACAATCTTATGGTATGTTATGAAATGTGAACAGCAGCCAGATGATTTTCATGTTTCTCAATTTTCCTTTAGGTAGATTAAAGGTTAATTAATTCACATTTGACTCGTAATTGATTTTTAAAAAACTCATTAAATCAGGCTCTTAAATTTGTTTATCAACCATGTTTCATTTGTGATTACATACTATTTTCAAAATGGATAAAAAATAAATTTTCAAAAGTGGGAAAATATTTAATAAGTATTGAAAATGAGACAACATCAGAAAAGCAACTGAAGCATTTATTTATTTATTTATTTATCCTGGTAATAGGCAAGATGAACTATATGGCAAGTCAAGAAACTGCATTAAAAGACTGGAAATTTTTCTTGATACCTGATCCAGTATTATGCTTATTAATAGTTTACTGTGTATTAAGAAGCATTTAGTGAAAGGAAATGTAAATTGAGTTTCTGATTCCATTTAGAATAGCCTTTGCTCACTCTCTCAGATGTTTCTTAAGTCCTTGCATACTTATTGTATACATTCAGTTGATAAAAGAAAACAAAACAAACTATATATACAAACTATATACACAAACTATATAAATGCTGGCATCTAAGAATGGGACATTTAGGGAGCAGTGACTGCATTGAGGTATGGAAGGTGCATATACCATAGATATTTTTCCTTTCAAATTGGAAATGTCTGAATGTAGTTACCCACTTGTCATTTGACTTCTACACAAGTGCATGCATTTAGAGGTAAACGGAGGACAAGAATGGACGTATGGAACTGCAGATAAGCTATGGTGTGACAAAAACAGCGCTGACTCTAGATAAATACCACTAAGCTTGTACACTGACTTGTGAATTTGGCAAATACTAGGGTGACTGTGTTTAAGGTCCTGTGAAGGCGTGCTTGATAGGCATCATACCATTACAGTAGTATTCTGTGGTATCTAAAAATTCCATTGATCTCTTTTTCTAGAATAGCAAGAAGAAGAAATAGAACCACTTACTTCTTCTTTCCATAACACACAAAAAGAAAATATCAGCAAATTTACTTCACTTACTCAATAATATTTATAGGTTTTGAGTATTTTAAACTTGGTGGTCACAAAAAAGTGCCTAAGAATACTGTAGGTTTAAGAGAAAGAAGGAGAGAGAGAATGAGAGAGGCTATCAAACCTTATTCATTTATGTATTTATTCATTTATCGGTTCCCCATGAAGTTCCCCATGATAATAGGTTTTCCCAAGGGATGAGGTGTCAGAAAATATAGATAAGCTGGCAGAATCTTTCTCTTCCAGAAGTGCTTTGTACTTGTACAGCTATACTTTCAAATTGGTAATGCTTGCTCCTTGGAAACCTTCACTAGGGAAATGATCATTTATCTTTTGAGATATATCTAAGGTCAATGCTACCCATGGCAGGCCATGCATAAGATAAGGCATAGATTTTTAGCCAAGATACTCCCCATCAAATAAAAGATAACACTCTAGAGTTTGTCTGCAAATAAGATGCGTGCACTTTATTTTGTAAAAGGGAAAGTGATTTGGTATCTGTTTTCATTTGCCTCTATTATTTTGGCAGTCACTCTTTGAAGTTTATTAGATTTTCAGATCTGCAGAGCAGCACAGAAAGCACTATCAAAAGAGACAGAAAAAAAAATAGATTTTAGGGAGTACTTTCCTTCTTATTAATATAGCTTGAATAACATATCCATGTTCATGTATTTCGTTTATTCTCAAAACTTGGGGACAGTTTGGTATCTAATTTCAGAATAAAAGATCAGTTTCTCTTTGAATCTTTGCTGGGGAATCTGAGATCCAGGCCTTAGTGCAGAAAAATAATGGTAATGAAGGATCAGTCAGGTGAGGAAATGGAGACTGATTTGGGAAATCTATATTGCCTGAGATTCTGATTGCTGCTCTGCCTAGAAATAATGATGATTCTGCTTCCATTTTGAATTTGTGCCTCTCTCTGGACTGTTTAACTGCAGGGAAAAAAAAAAAAACACACTGTAAAATGAATAACCTGAAGTCTTTCTAAAAATAGCCTGCAGTCCTTTAGGTTTTATAATATTATAATAGCAGGAGTAAGGTCAAAGGCCCAAGAGGAATATGTTAATGAATTGATGTGGGTTTCAGCTGTCCCAATTTTTTACCAGTGCATTGCAGCAAACATATTTATGGGCAAGTCAATGTAACAATTAAAAGAAATTGTACTATAGTTGACTAGGAGGTACAAAAAGCTCTTATTATATACTACATTTTATTAAGTGTCTTGTTTATTCTTTGATTTCCTTTTCCTTAATTTAATGACCTTTACATTTTACTCAACAGATGCAAAACTCACCAACGCAAGGTTGCATTTCAATTTGACAGAAGCTTAATAAGTATTATAACTTACAATGCCATACACACCAAATGCATATCTTATTACTCCTATAAGAAAATATGAATTTTGTTTATAGGATGAAATTTTGAAACATGCAGGTTTCTTAGCTGGGGAAGAAGTCAGCAAATTTTGTCTGCAAATATGGCAAGGATGATACACAATTAACTTTAAATCCTAAATCACACTTGTGAAATATTGCAGAATCATCAATTATCAGACTTTAACTAGATAGGACATGTTGGCTCACCGGCTATTCTCTCAGATTTAGTTATGTAAAATATTTTTTCAGAGATGGATGTGAAGTTATTTGTCTGTGTGAGAACTGAAGTCAAAAGCATTATAGTCTTCTTAATACAAAAACTTTTCATCTTTTTTTCTTCAGTTTTGATACTTCATTTTTGTATTAGAAGTACATAAGCTTCTTACAGATATTTTTAATTTTATAGAATTTTGACCTTTTCCTTATTTAAACCATCTTTCCCTGAGATTCAAACTACTGTTTTACAAATTATTGGATTTTATTGTTTTGTTTTGTTTAAAGTTAATCATGTCAATAGAAACTGATTTCCCTTTAAACAGTGTCAGCCTGGACACGCAAAACTAGCCTTTGTTTATTTAGTTAGTCTTAGGTCTCTTAGCATGGTCTTCAAATACTAAGTGAAGGTCATAGAGAAGCTAGAGTCAGACTTCTCCCAGAGGTACACAATCAGGATATGGACAATATGAGGAGATGGACACAAGTTTTAAGGAGAGAGGTTCTAACTAGACATTAGGGGAGGAAAAGAATCACTACAGGAGTGATCAAACACTCAGAGACATTTTGGAAGCTCCAACCATGGACATGCTCAAAACTTGACTGAGAAACCTGAGAAACCAGATCTATCCTTGAAGTTGGATCTGACTTTGAAATTTTATCTGCATTGACCAGGGAGCTGGACTAGCACACTAGAAGAAATGCTGGATGTCTCAGCAAAAGGGCACTGGAATATCATCACACTCCTTCCAGGAGATAGGGCTTGAAGATTAATATGTAAACCACATAATATGAATTTTGTCCTTTTCTTTACAGACAATTGCTATATTAAAATCCATTAAAAGTTTGCACTAAGTAGTATCTACATTAATATGTACAAAAGGAGAATAAGTGTAAGAAATAAACTACTCTCTCCTTCTACAGGTAGCCTAAATACACAAAAGACAAGAAAAAAAAAAACTGTTTTGAGAGATTGTTTCTATTTGTTCTCTTCCCAATATTTCTTCGTGTAAGGAACACAAGACACTAGATTAGAATGCTATTAATTTAATATTGACCTTAATCTCATTTAGAAAGTTACACGTGACGTCTCAGTTTAAACACATATAATATTTTCCTTAAAGGAAAGGAAAGGTTATTGAGCTAAGAAAGGAGTATGACTGTTAAAACAAAATGAGTGTGCATACCCTGATGTAACAGAGAAAGGACCAAAGCATTGTGTATTTTAAGTCCACAGATCTACAAAACATGACTGTTTCACACTCATTGATGTTTTGACAAACATGGTCAGAAAGAAACAGTAAACAGCAATTTACTGTTAACAAACCTGTTAGCTTATTTTCTTACACCTTAAAAAGCAGAACAAGAATGCATTTTAGAGTTAGCTGAAGCCAAGGAATGCCATACAAAGAAAAGTATGGGAAAGAAGTCTGAACAGGAAAAAGACTCGAAAAGCAAAGCCATTTGTCATTTGCCACTTGACAAGCTGCACAGATATAAACCTCATCATTCTGAAGTCATTAGGATATCTGTTTTCCAGTTACAGTGTACACATCAATACGCTTTGCTTTAAATAATAAATAATCAAGCAAACAAAAATATTGGATGAGCATTTTAGAAACACTGCCTCAAAGAGAACTGAATGTTAACATGAATTGATTCAGCCCAATTTCATCTTGCATATACCAAGGCTGAAAAATGTGTAATCGTCTGATATAAGTGAATAAGAAGGATCACATAAAAGATCACAAAACACCAGAAACAAGACAGAAGCAGGAGCAGTTAAATCACTGTAAGTCCTATATAATAAAAATGATGAAGCAAGGCATGGTTTAGTGAAGTGCATTGTAATGGACAGTAACATTGAAACCTATCAGGAATCTTATCTTTACCCGATCACAAACTCAAAGAGATATAATTATGAAAAATGTGCCATGACCAAACTTAGTGGGTAAACAAGCAGTTCATTTCATGTTTAAAACATAACACCTTCCAGGAAAAAAAAAAAAAAAAAGGAAAAAAAATCTCAGATCCACAGAACTACGATTAAGGTATGGATACTAACAGTTCAGCCTTCAGACCAGAACCAGCTGTTCCAAAAGACAGTCAAATCCACCATTTTTGAGTATTGAAGTAGTTCTCATCTAAGAGAGTTCCTGTGAGTTTTCTGTTCAACAAATTTGAACTGGAAATACTGATTTTAATTGCTAGAAATGGCATGGAATCTGTTACCTAAGCTTGATGTTATTCGAGAGGCTAAAATTTGCAATAACTAGTCTCAGTTGTTGCAAAGAAAAAAAAATCTGTATAATAATTCATAACTAAAGAGCATGATTTTTTATTTTTAAATGGTATCTGGATTTATCTGGCCTTACATGTCTCCATGTTGTGCTATCCTATAATGTGAAACACTTAACATGGGATATGCCTGTTGTTACAAAATACATTTTGGCAAGTATGTTTATTTGAATGAATAACGACAACATAGTTACACAAACAGAGACCATGAATAAAATTGCATCCTTTCAATTCAGTCAATTTTCAACACTTTTCTAAAACTCAGCCCCAGATGACAAATGTTTTCCTTCACCCTTCAAGTTTTTTATTGTAGTATTCACTTTAGAGAGTTCTTCTACTAAACATTATTATAATACATCCAGATCAATTTTAAATGACCTTATTTTCAGAGATACTAAGCATGCCTGCCTATTCTTCCAGTAGAGTAAGAATTCTCAGTTGTGTACAGCTGAGTAGATTCTCAGCAGTTCTGAGAATTACATAATTTTGATAGATGTTACTGTAACAGCAGATAACCAGCTTCTTGCACATATTGACTTCTAATGATAGATTTTGCTTTTCTCTGTTTCTCTCATGAAGGGAATTAACATGTTCTTTTATTCAGAGATGAACAGATGTAATGTCTTATAAAGTCTGTACTGCTTCTGAAAAATAAATAAATAAACCAAATCAACTAATCAAGATATTAGCACAATTCTGTTCTGATATAACAGTATGAGGAGAAAAATACCATCTTTCATACTACATCTAATAACATTTAGAAGATCAATTTTCACCTGAGAAAATATTGTACTTTACTTTATCCTATTTTTGACAATCCCAAACTCAATGATATTCAAATTTAAACTAAACTCTCTTGTATTTTAGAGGTATAAACTACATTTTGTGAAATTACTTTATAGTAATGTTATTATTGACATGATGAGGCAAAGTTACAAGCAAGGCAAAGTTCTAGAAGTAGTTTTATATTTGCATGTATATATTCATGCATATGTGTATGTGTATGTATATAATATCTTAGGAGTATTCTGTTTAAATATATCATAGCAAGTATGTTAATAGAACACTGCTAACGTTAAAAAGTTAAGTACTTCAAAATAACAGAACCAATACTATTCATGAAAGAGTAATTATCTGACTCCTGTGTTTAATTGCCTATTTGCTCCTCACTCTACCATTTTTGTTCAATGTGTAGGACAGACATTTCCTAGAAATTAAGCCAGGTTAAGTGATACAAGGGAATGTGATTTTAGGATGTTTCTGATCTTTGCAAAAATAAATAAATAAATAAATCTGAGGAATAATGAATTTGAAAAAATATAAAGAATAACTTTTTATTTCTTTATTTATTCATTGCAATATGAAGCAAAATATTCAAAACTATTAAAAAATTAAGCCAGTTGAATGTTCGCTATTTTCTTGGCACACAGATTTTTCTTGGATATCCCCAAAGTTTTACTGTAAGAAACCTGAGAATTCAGAGAACTCAGAAATCCAGCTGAAGCCAAATGCTGTTTTTGTTGTTGTTGTTGTTTGTTTGTTTGTTTGTTCGGTAACCTCTGGAAAACTGTGTGATTACAATTAGTCAGAAACATGGTCAGCAGAAGCAAGTTATGTAAATCAAGAAATAAACAAACAAAAAAATGCAGATAATTTGGCATTATTCTGTGCATCAGCTCTTCCTTTGTGAAATAGTTATGGTGTCTGATGAGGTGTCTTTGAGGATATCTTCCAATTAGTTCGTAGGCAAGATACCTCAGTGAACATAACAGAAATAAAATAAATTAAAATAAAATAAAATAAAATAAAATAAATAAAATAAAAATAATGAAATAATTAACTCTGTCTTCAGAGCAGGGTTGAACTTTCTGAAATAAATAAGACCAAAGCACAGCTCACAAACATGCAGTGAAATTCTTTCACTTTGTGCTCTAAGTGAGGTAAAAGTTGGATAGATATGGAGAAAAAGTATAGGCAATGGTGTTAAAAGTTAAAAGGTTTATAGAAACCTTTATTCTGGAATATCATACCTCTTGACAATTTATAAGTGGACTTCTTTTCTGACTGCTATTTTGACCTGTATTATATGGTTCATCCAGTGGATAGTTTAAGAATAAATGTTCCCTTATTTATTAAAAAACAGTATGTTTTGTTACAGAAATTGGATACTTGACTTGTGCCTTGATTTGAAAACAATTTTAGGGACATTATGGAGGAACAATAACTCAACCCATTAATCAGCAAGTAATTAATTATTATTGTGAATAGCATAATTCAGCATAAACCTTGTGGTTTCATTTTTAAGCCAGTGTGCAATTTAAAAATCCTAAAATTCTTCGTAATGTATGAATTCAGACATCTCTAACTTGGAACAAGAGCATACCAGATGAGTTGCATACCTCATTTGTGTGAATACCATCATGCAAGAATTAGAGTTTTGCAGAAACAAAAACATTGACTTTTTTTTTGTTTAATGAGAATTATTGACGGTGTATTTGAAAACAGCCATAAAAGAGGTGTTACAATTTAAATTGAAAAAAAAATGTTGTTGGTTTATTATTTTTTTAATTAATTATACAGTACTGAAAATGATTCTAGTATTGCATTTCTTAAAAAACAGGTTTGAGCAACACTTAACATTAAAAAAAAAATACCATTAAAACAATTAAGAGTTACTCACTTAGCTTCTTAACAGCTAGTTGATAGTAAAATGGAGTCCAAAATGGAACCTCTTTTTTTTCCCAGATTGACTAATGATTACTGACACTTTCGATTCTTGTGAGGATAAATCATTGAATGTTGTTCCCCTCAATTCCCAATTGATTTTGTCCTATACATTATTTTTCTATCTATTTTGAGATAGCAAAATAGAAATGCAGACTCTTAAGTTACTATCTCCACTTTTGGTTATATATACATTTGATTATATTCCATGTATACTTCACACTGAGTTTGCATTCAGGTCCACATGGGAACACTGTAGAAAGGATTCCACATCCTGAGTAGTGATGCTTGACTGGATCGGAAAGTACAGTCTATATGGCAGATACTAGAACAAACTTTTAATATATCCAACTTTAATTTAGGTGCAAAAGTCCTTACCTATGTAATTTACTTAACTTCAGGCACAATTAAGCTAAAATGTAATTTACAAAACTTTAGAAGACCATAAGCACTGTTTGAGCTATTAGGATGCATGATTCAGTGTAGCAACTGAGCTTTCTCTTGTTCTTAAGTGTCATTAAACAAATATTAAGTGCTAATAATAAGTATGCATTCTTGTATTTTCTGATAAAATGTCCATAATCATACTTTTACTTATCTTTTGCAGGGTGACTTTTCCCAGCTTGATTCAAAGATGGTGAGATTTAACCCTGTGGTTAAGTGTTTTGCTAAATGAGAACATGGCTGATTAAAAAAGTGTTCAGTAGTTTTAGATCAGGACATCGATGTAATATTCTTTTATAAGAACAAACCTGTAGAGAATGATAAAATACAGGAAGAAAAACAAACAAACAAACAAAAAAATATGAATAAGTAAATGATCTTTGTTTCCTCCCAGATACAAATCTTAATAGATGAAGAACTGTGAAATTATGAAATCTGTAATCAATTTACATTACACAACATTTTGACACTCAACACTCAAGGTGAGGCTGCACCAGCTCAGAGTAGAGCAGGACAATCACTTCCCTTGAACAGCTAGCAATGGTGTTCTTGATGCAACCCAGGACACAGTTGGCCCTCCTGGCTGCCGGGGCACATGTATGATTCTTATTCAACTTGCTATTGACCAAACCACCCAAATTCCTTCCTGCAGGTCTGCTCTCCAGCCTCTTGTCCCCCAGTCTGTATGTAAAGCCAGGGTTGTACCTTCCCAGGCACAGAATCTGCCAGTTGATCTTGTTAGACTTCATATTGTTGGAGATGTCCCAGCTTTCTAACTTGACAGGATCTCTCTGCAAGGCCTCTCCACCCTTGACAGAGTCAACGGTTCCTCCCAATTTAGTATCACCTGAAAACTTACTAAACACACCTTCTATCCAAATAAAAACACCTACATCCAAATAATTTATGAAAACACTGAAGAGAATGGGCCTTAAAATGGAGCCCTGGGGCCCACTAGTGACTGGCCACCAGCCTGATGTAACCCCATAACCCTTTGAGTCTGTGATGTACTTAGATATGATGCACTTAGAGATGAAAATGTATTAAAGACAGTAAACCTAAAAATATAACCTGTAGTTCATGGCCAGCAGTGTAATTTTATATGCTGATGCTCATGAGGAGCTAGTTTAAATATCTTCAAGTTTAAATAACCTTCTTATAAAAAATAAGAATATTTGTGTTGCTTAGATGTTATGTGAACATTTTTAATAGACACACACATAATCAGGTTTAGCTGATACCTAATTTAAAACTCTTTCTCAGATTTTAAATTACACCATTAAATTTTTCTCTTTGTGGTGGGCTTGACATTGGCTGGCTGACAGACCTTCACCCAGCTATCTTATTTCCCCCCCTCAACAGGACATATGGAGAAAAATAATATGGAAATGGTCATGGGTCAAGATAAAGACAGGGAGATCACTTACCAGTTACCATCATGAGAAAAACAGATTCAACATGAGGAACATTAATTTAACTTATTGTCAGTTAAAAACAGTGCAGGATGATAAGAAACAAAGACAAAAATAAAATCACATTCCCCCACCCCCTATTTCCAGGTTCATTTTCACTCCTTCATTCCAAACTCCTCTACTTGCTACCCTCCTCCCAGCCCTCAGGCAGCACAGGGAAACAGGGAATGGATATTGTGGTCAAGTCCATAACGTTCCCCTCCCACAGGACGCAGTCTTTCCAGGACTGTTCCAGCATGGATCCCTACCATGGGGTACAATCTTTCTGGAACAGACTGCTCCAGATTGGGTCCCCCATGGGCTGCAACTCCCAGATCACCTGCTCAAGAGTGAATTCTCCTCAGGCTGCGGTTCTTGCCTGGAGTCTGCTCCTTCACAGTCTCGCCACAGGCTGAAGATTCCTTCAGGGCACATCCTCCTGCTCCAGTGTGGGGACCTCCCGAGGCTACAGCATAGAGATCTACTCTGACTTGGACCTCCACGGGGGACAGCCTGCTCCACTATGGTAACTATGGTCACCATGGCCTTCTCCATGGTCTTGTCTGTGGGCTGCAGGGGAATCTCTGCCCCAATTCCTGGAAAACCTTCTCTCCCTCCTCTTGGTCTGACCTTACTGTCTGAAGAGCTGTTTCTCGCACTCTTTATTTATTTATTTATTTTTTTTTTCCTTACCAGCAGTCTTAGTCTTACAGCTGCTGCAGTTCCTACCCCTCTCTTCCAAAGGCTCTCCCAGAGGCACCCACAGGTTGGTTGCTGGGCCCAGTTGCGCCCTGCATTGGGGCTGTTGGAGTCAGCTGTGTCTGGCTAGGGGCAGCCCCAGCCTTTCCTCACAGAGGAGCCCTCTAGCCTATGACTGCCAAGATCTGAGCACCTGCACCCCTGTGCTCGTTTGTTTTTTTTTAAAGAAATCACTTATCTTTCTCCCTATTAAGGCTGTCTGAGTTAGAAGAAAAACACTGTTGCGACTTTAACCTATTGTGTGGTGGTTTAAAACTTTATATAGGTAAAAAATATTTTTTTATTCTTTATAATTTTCATATCTGTAGGCTTTTGAAGGGAGCATTTTTCAAATGCTGCGTTCATCAGGTCTATCATTGCTTTCAGAAGGAACTTTAAATGAGTTGTATTTAATGAATAAGTTGAGTGAAACATAGCAGTTAACATAGTACTATTTATTTTCATTAATTTGGAATTAATGAAAATGAACTTTTTTTCCCATGAAATCCTTTTATATTCTTGATGATTTTTTTTTGTTTGTTTTTGTTTTTCCCCTGGAAAAAGCCATTATTGTGTACCTAGATAATTCCAAATAAAAATCAGGGGAAAAGCAGCAGTGATTGCTTCATGAAGTAGCTAGCTAGAAGACATACAAACTAAGAGACAACTCAGTCTTGAAGAGAGTCAGCAACTAGTTAAAATGTTGCTGTCAATAAGCTCCTCTAGAACAGAAATTATAATGTACTTGCATTGAATGTCCTTGTAGAAGCAACAAAAGCCAAGAAATCCAGGAGTGAACGCATACTTTCAGAGTGGTGAACTACATAATAATAGCCTAGGGACTTCAAAAAATTTGAAAGAAAGTTCTCCTGGTTAAATTTCAGAATAATAGAAAATACTTAATTCAAGAAGACATCATTCAAAAAACAAAAAAAAGAGTGAAATTCTGTACAAATGAAGAAAACGAGCAACTCAAACAGGTTAAATATAAAAAGCAGGCCAAAAGAAGAGTTGGAGGACAACTTTCAAAAGGCATAGAAGCCTTTAATAAATTCTTTCCCAAAGGCTTCAGAGGCAGGAAACCTGCTCAGATGTTTATATATATAAAAAAAAAAAAAAGCCTTCATGACAATATAAGGTCACAGAAGAAAAACTAAATGAATATATTGCATCCATACTTACTGCTGAAAAAATTGAAGAAGGCATGAATCTTGACCCTTTACAAGCAGTGCCTCAGAGCTGTTTATAAATTGAATGCTTGGTAGGAAGATTTACAAAACTGAACAGCAAAAATTTCATAGAATCATACAATCATAGAATCATAGAATGGTTTGGGGTGGAAGGGAGCATCTAACTGGCAGCCCATGGCTTGGACAGGTACAATCTTTTCTGGGTTAAAAACCAGCTGGACAGCTAGCACCACAGAATGGAGTAAAATCCAGCTGGCGACCAGTCACCGGTGATGTTCCCCAGGGGTCGATGTTGGGGCTCATCCTCTTTAATATTTTTATTAATGATTTGGATGAGGGAATTGAGCGCACCTTCAGTAGATTTTCAGATGATACCAAGTTGGGGGGAAGTGTCAATCTGCTGGAGGGTAGGAAGGCCTTGCAGAGGGACCTGGACAGGATGGGTCAATGGGCAGAGGCCAACAGGATAAAGTTCAACATGGCTTCAGTCTTTGCAAAGTGCCGGGTTCTGCACTTTGATCACAACAGCCCCATGCAATGCTACAGACTTGGGACAGAGTGACTGGAAAACTGTGCAGAGGAAAAGGATCTGGAGGTGCTGACTGATGCTCACCTGGACAAGAGCCAGCAGTGTGCCCAGGTGGTGAAGAAGGCCAACGGCAACCTGGCTTGCATCAGGAATAGTGTGGCCAGCAGAACCAGGGAGGCGATCGTCCCCTTGTATTCTGCTCTGGTGAGAGACCTCACCTCGAGTACTGTGTTCAGCCTTGGGCCCCTCACTACAAGGACATCTGGAGCATGTCCAGAGAAGGGCTACTAAGCTGGTGAGGGGCCTGGAACAGAAGTCCTATGAGGAGCGGCTGAGGGCACTGGCATTGTTTAGTCTGGAGAAGAGGAGGTTCAGGGGACACCTCATTGCTCTCTACAACTACCTGAAGGGAAGTTGTGGGGAGATGGGGGTCAGCCTCTTCTCACAGATAACTAGTGATAGGACCAGAGGGAATGGCCTCAAGTTGCGCCAGGGGAGGTTTAGATTGGAAATTAGGAGACATTTCTTCTCAGAAACAGTAGTCAGGCATTGGAACAGGTTGCCCAGGGAAATGGTGGAGTCAACATCCCTGGAGAGGTTAAGGAAAGGCTGCTCCTGGTGCTTAGGGATATGGTTCAGTGGGTGACATTGGCAGTGGGTGATGGTTGGACCAGATGATCTTGGAGGTCTTTTCCAACCTTAATGATTCTATGATTCTATGATCTAATCCCGACCCCCTACACCTCCCACTAGACCAGGTTGCTCAAAGGCCCATCCAACCTAGCTTTAAACACTTCCAAGGAGGGAGCATACACAACTTCTCTGGGTAACCTATTTCAGTGCCTCACTACCCTCATTCATACCACCCTCCCCCTTTACTCCTTATTGGAGTAAAGAATTTCTTCCAAATATCTAATCTAAATCTACCCTTTTTGAGTTTTAAGCCGTTACTCCTTCTTCTGTCACTACACTCCCTCACAAAGAGTTCCTCCCCAGCTTTCCTGTAGGTCCCCTTTAGGTACTGGAAGGCCACTATAAGGTCTCCCCAGAGCCTTCTCTTCTCCAGGCTGAACAACTGCAACTGTCTCAGCCTGTCTTTGGCTGGAGAGGTTCTCCAGCCCCTTGACTGTCTATGTGACTCTCCTCTGGACTTGTTCTGATACTTCTGTGTCCTTCTTGCTCTGGGGGCCTCAGAGCTGAACACAGGGCTCCAGGTGGGGTCTCACAAAAGCAGAGTAGAGGGGGAGAATCACCTCCGTGGAGGACTAGATTTCCCTAGTCTTCCTTTTATCAGTGATATACCTATAGATGCCTTTCTTATTGTCCTTGATTTCTCTGGCCAAATTTAACTCTAAAAGGGCTTTGACTTTCCTAACCTGATCTCTGGCTGTTCGGACAATGTCTCTGTATCCCTCCCATGTTATCTGTCCTTGCTTTCACACTCTGTAGGCCCCCTTTTTCTCATTGACTTTGGTCAGGAGTTCTTTGTTCATCCATGCAGGCCTCCTGGCGTTTTTGCCCAACTTCTGCTTTGTTAGGATGCGTTGCTCCTCTTCCCCCAGGACTTTGTCCCATGGTACTCTACCAAGGAGGTCCCTGAAGAGGGCAAAATCTGTTCTTCCGAAGTACAGGGTAGCAAGCTTACTGTGCTCCCTCCTCACTGCCCCCTGGATCCTAAACCTCACCATTTCATGACCACTTCAGCCAAGCCTGCCCTTGAGTTTCCCATTCCCCAACAGCCCCTCCTTGTTGATGAGAATGAGATCCAGCATAGCACCTCTCCTTGTTGGCTCCTCTATCACTTGGAGAAGGAAGTTGTCATCAGTGCATTCCAGGAATCTCCTGGATTGCCTATGCCCTGCTGTGTTGTCCCTCCACAGATATCAGTGTGGTTGAAGTCCTCCATGAGAATCAGGGCTTACAAATGTGAGGCTGCTTCTGTCTGTCTACAGAGGGCCTCATTTGCTTGGTCTTCTTGATCAGGTGGCCTATAGTACACTCATAGAATCATAGAATCAGAATCATAGAATATCCCGAGTTGGAAGGGACCCATAAGGATCATCAAGTCCAACTCCTGGCACCACACAGGTCTGCCCAAAAAGTATAGACCCTGTGACTAAGTGCACAGTCCAATCTCTCCTTAAATTCAGACAGGCTTGGTGCAGTGATTACTTCACTGGGGAGCCTGTTCCAGTGTGCGACCACCCTCTCGGTGAAGAACCTCTTCCTTATGTCTAGCCTAAACTTACCCTGCCTCAGCTTAACACCATTCCCACGGATCCTATCACTGGTGATAATGGAGAATAGGTCACCTGCCTCTCCACTCCCCCTCCCGAGGAAGTTGTAGACAGCCATGAAGTCCCCCCTCAGCCTCCTCTTCTCCAGGCTGAACAGGCCCAGTGACCTCAGCCGCTCCTCATATGTCTTCCCCTCTAGGCCCTTCACCATCTTCGTTGCCCTCCTCTGGACACTCTCCAACAGTTTAATGTCCTTTTTGTACTGTGGTGCCCAGAACTGCACACAGTACTCGAGGTGAGGCCGCACCAACACAGAGTAGAGCGGCCCTTGACTGACTAGCAATGACTCGTTTTCCTTGACTGACTAGCAATGCCTCGTTTCCCTTGACTGACTAGCAATGCCATGCTTGATGCATCCCAGGATACAGTTGGCCCTCCTGGCTGCCAGGGCACACTGCTGGCTCACATTCAACTTGCTCTCAACCACAACCCCCAGATCCCTCTCTGTGGGGCTGCTCTCCAGCGTCTCGTCGCCCAGTCTGTACTTATAGCCAGGGTTGCCCCGTCCCAGGTGCAGGACCCGGCACTTGCTTTTGTTAAACTTCATGTGGTTGGTGATCGCCCAGCTCTCCAATCTGTCCAGATCTCTCTGCAAGGCCTTTCCACCCTCATCAGAGTCCACAACTCCTCCAAGTTTGGTGTTGTCGGCAAATTTGCTCAAAACACCTTCTAGTCCTACATCCAAATCATTTATAAAAACATTGAAGAGGAATGGCCCTAAAATGGAGCCTTGAGGGACCCCACTAGTGACCAACCGCCAGCCAGATGTGGCCCCATTTACCACAACCCTTTGAGCCCTGCCCGTCAGCCAATTGCTCACCCATCCTATGATGTTTTTGTTTAGTTGTATGCTGGACATTTTGTCCCGTAGGATCCTATGGGAAACCGTGTCAAAAGCTTTGCTGAAGTCCAAAAAGATCACATCAGCTGGTTTCCCTTGATCAACTAGATGGGTGATCTTATCATAAAAGGAAATCAAATTTGTTAGGCAGGACCTACCCTTCATGAACCCATGTTGGCTGGGACCAATGACTGCACTGTCCCCCATGTGCGCTTCAATAACTTCAAGGATCATCCTCTCCATAATTTTACCAGGCACTGATGTGAGACTGACAGGCCTGTAATTGCTAGGGTCTTCTTTCTTACCCTTCTTGAAAATTGGCACAACATTTGCCAGCTTCCAGTCCAATGGGACCTCACCAGATTCCCAAGACCATTAAAAAGTATTTGAGAGAGGTCCCGCGATGACGTCAGCCAGCTCTTTAAGCACCCTGGGATGAATTCCATCCGGACCCATGGACTTGTATGGATCCAGGTGGAGCAGCAAATCCCGCATATATTCTAAGGTCAGTTGGGAGTTTGTCATTCCCACCATCATGGTCCTCCAGCTCACGGTACCCTGGGTCCTGAAGCCCATCATCAGTGTTGAAGACAGAGGCAAAGAAGGCGTTAAACATCTCTGCTTTGCCTATGTCCTTGTCTGTGAGGAGACCTTCCCCATCTAGTAGCGGATCTATATTTTCTTTGGTTCTCATTTTTCTGTTCACATATCTAAAAAAACCTTTTTTATTGTCTCCCACAGACATGGCCAGCTTCAACTGTAGTTGGGCTTTGGCCACATGAATTTTCTCCCTACAAACACTAACAGCATCCCTGTATTACTTCCTCATCGCCTGACCCTCCTTCCAGCAGCCATACACTTTCTTTTTTTGCCTAAGCTCCAGTAGAAGATCCCTGGTCAGCCAGGCTGGCCGCCTGTCCCGCTTGCCTGACTTCCAATATTTTGGAATCGCCTGATCTTATGCTTTTAGGAGGCAATGCTTAAAGACTGACCAGCACTGATGGACACCAGCACTCCCACTATAATATCCCCTGTCCTTGCCCTGCCTGACCCATCAGCTTTCTGTCAGCTCCTCATCCATCCCCAAGCAGAGCTCCATGCACTCCAAATGTTCATTGACATAGAGGGTGATGCCCTTTTTAAGACGTAGGCACTTCCAGCGGTGAGAAGTCTGCACTGCAGCCTCACCCCTCAGAAGTTCTGTCTGGGTGGAGGCATCAGCCACCACTGGGGTAGTTACCATGCAGCCAGAGCTGCAGCCTTTGCCCTGAGACAAGTGCCCACCATTCTGCCTTGAGGATCAGGTAGGGTGCTCACCCTTGGTTTGTGCAGATCTGGCTGCAGTGTTAAGGCATACTTGGTGTACCTGGTGCCTCCTGCTCGGCCAGTGGAGCAGCCCTCCCGGGTGAGCTGCCATGTCATGCCCTGGCTCATGCACTATGCCCTTTTTGCTAGCTCTCTTCACTGCACTTCTGGTCACTTGTGCTCCCTAGAGGCTGCCTATGGAGGAGCAGGGCGTGGCTGCCATTACTGCTGGCCCCACTCACACCATGTCAGCCTACCTTGCACAAGCTTTTGGCCCCTGGCTCCCTCTGCACTCCCCTTGGGCTGCGCTGGCTCATGACCACCCCCTCTATCCTGCCATCTCCTGCTCCGCTGCTGAATATGCCCACCCACCGCAAATCGCCTCTGTGAGTGACTCAGTTGCCATGACATTTTTCACCAGTTCTAGAAGAACATGGCAGTGAAATAGCTGAACTTCTAACTGTGGCTTGCCCAATACTGTCTGGATAACCATGGACAGGCAGATGAGAAATGTGATGTTGGTTTTAAAGAAAATTTGATGGTGATCATAAGAATAGCAGAACTGACCATAAAGTTATTGGCCCTGAGGTAGATCATCATTGAATTTGCACAGTTTGTACAAGGTGCAGCAAGGTTTAGTAATGCATACTGGCTTACATTCTTTGAGAAATTCAGGACCCAGTTGAAAAACTGTTACCTCTTTATCTCAAAATGCATCTAGTAGGCATATGTAGTTGATGTTTTCTCAGGCATTTACTGCAGTCATGGATTTGGAATGAAAACTGGCAAGAGACAGAGTGGAAAGCCTCCCTAATCCAGTCTTCCCTGCTGGAGACAGCTTCTCAGACAGTGACCTGGCACTAGATGACAGGTGTTAGTTCCCTGAATAATGTGTTGAAATAATCTTCTTTATGTGAAGTTGGACATCTGCTGTGGTATGTCCCAGAAACAACAACAACAAAAAAGAGCAAAATCATAGCTACAGAACTGTTCCTGTGCAAATAGCTTCAGAGTAAGCTTTTTAATGAGGAAAAGAGGACATTAGGGAAATTTCTCTATCATGAGATGCATGGGGAAGGGCAAAGAGTACTGGAGGTGTAGAAGAGCTTCTGCATGAGACTAAGAGTTCCACAAGAATTCAAGCTTCTCTCTAGCTTGAAAATAGACTGCTCCCCTATTCTGAAACAAAACAAAACAAAACAAAAGAAAACAAAAGAAAGCACTGCTCAAAAAAACAAAATGAGACCTTGACTACATCTGTCTATCTCTGGTTTAATCCATTATGAGGTGGAAAAATAATAATCAATAGTCAAACTTTGTTATGTGACTGTTACTAGCACTTTTTATAGCACTTTTGGGATGGGAGACCAGAGGATGACAAAAATCTTGATCAAAAATCAACCACTAAGTTGTCTTTAGGTATGGAGAAAATCTAATACATTTGCCCAAGAAAACATGATTAGCAAGGCTGTTGGCTTCCATTGATGATCTAATTATAAAGCTATAATTAGCTAAAAGTAGATGAAAGGAATATAAACTGAGACCGAGAGAGAACCATTTCATGTATGGGCCCATCCAACAGCTAAGACTTTGTCATGTCTACCAGTTGGACTGTGTACTATTCCCTATGTACTATTCCCACAGTCTATGATGTGAATACGAATTGGACCAGAAGGTCTGGAGCCTTCATTGGTGTCAGTGTGTAGTGTCTGTGTGTCGCAGAGGAGGAATCCTAGAACAGAAAACGCCTCCCACATATAACCTGCTTAATAAATAAATTTAGATTAAATTTTGACCTCACCTAAACTGCCCTGTGAAGACAGGTAAACAGGAAAATTGAAACAGAAGCATGAAAGAATAGAAAATGACCAATTGCTATGCCTTCCAGTGTTGGGACTCTGTAGTATTAAATTGAACTAAAAAAACTATTAAAGGCAGAAAATACCTTTTCTGACTCAGAAATGTCACAGGTCACAGATCACTGGAAGTTGGAAGGTTGTCCTAGAGAAGCATCATTACATGCTTGCCCTGCTCTTATGTTCTTCCCTGGGCACTTCTGGAATCACACACTGGGATACCTGCACCTTTTGCCTGAATTACGTGGGTGTTGTTAGGGCATGGAGAACTGTGAAGGAGCAGTATGTACATATGTACAGTGCAGGCAATCAGGCAATACAAATATTTTTTTTTTTATAGGCTATCTAGTAGCAACTCAGAGGTAAAGCTCCAACTAGGCTGGGAAAAGGAAAAAAATAAAAGTTTCTCAAAATAGTGGAGAAGTGTTCCTCACTTGCTGATAACTCAGTGATTAGAACAACTAAATGAGATACAGGAATTTAATTCTCCCCTCTGTTTGAGGCAATTTTAGTCCATAACATTATTAATGCATGTTAGACAATTAGATACAAGGTATTCTGTCATAAGCGTGCTGTCTTTTATGCATTTAAATTGGATAAACTCCAAGTATCTCAAATGAGACCATCTTTCTATATGACCACTGACTAAACTCTTGCTAAGTAGGGAAGCTCTAGGAGGAAGAAATAAAGGAGCACGGTATCAGCAAACCTAATATTCCAGTGATTTTGGTACGCACCAGAGAGATGGGACATCTATTCTAAATTTTGAATGCACTTAGTAGTAGAGTTGTTTTCATCTTTCCTCCTGAGGGTTTTTTAGCACCTTGTTTGATCTATATGATTTTCCTTTGGATATAAAGTTGCTACTCAAAATAATAAAGTCCACATAAATACACAAAATAATCACAATCCAGTCTCCTATGAAATTAAAGAATTCTCAATAGAGACGAAATTAAAAATTACTAACTGCAATGTCATAAAAAGCATTTGAATGATATCACTTTATGCATTAATTCTTTAGTATGATTCTGTACATCTAACTGTCATCACAGATCACTTGTGGTAATGGCATTCCCTATAACTCCCTATAACGAAGTTAATGTTACAAACAGTATGACCCTGTCCTGGTTTCAGTTAGGACAGATTTAATTTTCCTCCTAGTAGCTGGTAGGGTGCTATGTTTTGGATTAGGATGAGAAGAGCGCTGATAACATGCTGATGTTTTAATTGTTGCAGAGCAGTGCTTACACCAAGCCAAGGACTTTTCAGCTTCTCGCTCTGTCCTGCCAGCAAGCAGGCTAGGGGTGCAGGAGGAGCTGGGAGGGGACAGACCCAGGACAGCTGACCCAAACTGGCCGAAGGGGTATTCCATACCATCTGACGTCACGCTAAAAAATATATAGGGGCGGCTGGCCGGGGTGGGGGGCCGGCTGCTCAGGGATAGGCTGGGCATCGGTCAGCAGATGGTGAGCAATTGCATTGTGCATCACTTGTTTCGAACACATTATTATTAGTAATACTATTATTATTATTATTATTATTATTATTATTATTATTATTATTATTATTATTATCGTTATTATTATATTCCTGTCTTAATAAACTGTCTTTATCTCAACTCACAGGCTTCACTTTCCCGTTTCTCTCCCCCATCCCAGAGAGGGAGGGGGAATGGTGAGCGAACGGCTGTGTGGTGTTTAGCTGCCGCCCGGGTTAAACCACAACAGACCCATTTCCTAACATTTTAATGGCAATGAAACAAGGGGAAAAACAAACAAACAAAAATGAACAAAACTAATCTTTCACACTAATTGGCTACAGAACTGAAAGATGTTAATTGCCTACCATTTTGCTTAGATACATATCAGTGGTTGAGTTTGTAGGTATTTTTTAAATCAAACTTGCTAAGTCTCTGCTTGCCCACGAAACACCACCGTGGTTAAAGTAACATGTCAAAAGAGGTCCTTAATGTTGTGCTAGCTGGTGTTACCTTTTAGAATTTCAACTGGAATTGCATCAAGCAGCAAAAGACAGTTTAGTGGGATACTACTATTATCATGTTCATATGGAAGAATGACCTTTGTCTAACAAGGCTAAAAAGTGCTGAAATTAAACATGGGTGATAACATTAGCAATTTGGGTTACATATTAGAAAAAAAAAATAGTTTTGAAACACATCGGTAATAAACAGATGCAAACACTATGAGTTAATGACTGTCAGAGGTATAATGGTGAAAGGAAGCAGCAAACTTCCTTATAAGACCATGTCACTGATATCCAGGATTAACATAAAATCTACATCCATGGAATTCTTACAGCTAATTATTTGAGTTAAATACTGCACCATTTCAAAATATTTCAGAGTAACATTGCATATACCTGCACAAAATCGTCTGTATTGCACATAATTGCGAAAATGGCTTTTATTTTTTTTAATAAAAAGAATCAATAAAATAGTAGAGCATTAATATATATATATAAATACAAATTTTAAAAACACTAGAGGTAAAATATTATTATTATTATTATTTTTTTAGCTACTTATCCTGTCAAAACATGTATCTCATGTTTCTAGATGTTTCTGCAGAGAAGATAGTACAGTTTTGAAGGACTCGTTTTTAATGGACAGGTATGATTTTAAAGACTCGGCTATGTACACATTCAGCCTATTGGAAGTGATGTGATAGGTGACAGAGATAGGGTAACTACTATACCAAAAATAACTAGTGCAGCAGCTATTCTTGATACAATATTTGTGTTCTCTCAGCACAGCCTTTTGCCAGAGGAAACATCTTTTACAAAAAGAGTAAAAATTTGTCTCAAATAATAAACAATCAGATTCTTGTCTGATCCTTCAGCCCAATCATCAAGAGGTTATAGACAAGTGAAATCACTCAAAAACAGATATTAAATATATATATATATATATATATAAAGAAAAAGAAATCTTTCAATATACTTTCACATGCCATATCCCGTGGAAGCATCAAATAATAAAAAAAATATGACTCATACAAGATTTCAAGGTGAAGACCACTTATTACTCATGATGAAACTAATATAAAAAAATCAATAAATTTGAACCTAAGCAAATTGAGTTATTTTAAACACTCTTATTGCCAGCATTACAATATGAAATAAATATGGAAATACAATGTCTCATTCCATCTGTTTTCACAGGTAGAGTACCCATTATTCAGTGGCCATTGACTCGTAACAGGTATCTGTGTAAAAGGAACTGAGATGGTAAACCATCTGAAACAGTAGCATTTGCAAGAGAAAAAAATCAATTATTCTTCTTCTAGGGATGATTAAGGTATATAGATTAATCACTAATACATCCTAGAGTAAACTGAGCAATGCAAAGATAGTTGCAATGCAGTTCACAAATGATAACACATATGTGAATGCAAGTCACTCCAGCTAACTAGGCCTCTTAAAACCTCAGACTGTCTAGTAGCAAACCTGACAACAAAATGCAAAATCATACTTCAAACATGAAGCATCAGGACTAGTGACTAAAAGAGCCCTTTGTGTGAGCATTCTTCCACAGTAAGAGAGTTCCATTAATCTTCCTGAATTTTCTCAAGAGCTACATAACTCACAATTATTATGGCACAGATGTAACTCTAGGGGACTGAATATATACATGATAGGCTTAGCAATGCATAGGAGAAAAGCTTTAGAGAGCTTTTGCATAGCCAGTGTTATTCCTCATAAGTATCTTATGGTGTGCCTGCAGTTATGAGTGTGTCTTGATCAGGGAAGGAAAAAGGAACCAAGTTTGAAATATGTGAGATGAACCAGACTACATAGACTCCCAAAAAATATTTTCCTTAGCAGGCACACAGCTTTCATCTTCACTGACAACTGAGAAAATAAATAAATAAATAAATAAATAAATAAATAAATATGGTTCTATTACCACCTAGGAGAAAGATGAACTATAACAATGAAAATGTATAAGCAGTTCAATCAACATGCAGCATCACAATCACTGCAAGTTCAAGACATAACTGGTCAGAAAGATAAGTATTTTTTTTTATCTATTACAGAACTTCTGTATAATTTTCTAGTAATTTATGGAGCATGGGTATATGTTGATTCCATCTGAAATCTCTCTACCTTGTGTCTAGCTATACAATGATACATAGACGCTTTTAAATGTGCAGAAACTTCCATGGGTCTTTTTGATAAATATTCTACATAGAAAGAAAAAATAGTTAAATGAACTGTTGATTCGTTTTATTACACATAAAGCAAAACAGAATCAATTCTCAGAATAATTATGATCTGTTTATCCAAGTCACTACAATCTAGAACAGTTATTTCTATCAATTAATGCCTCTGCAGTTCATTTGATGATACCAACAATTTGTGTTAATTTGTCCCTGTATTTATATAAACACAATATATTTATGTGATAAACCCTAAAACTCTTATACTTCTAAAAAAAAAAATGCTAACAAGAAATTGTAGAATTATATTCAAAAGAGAAGAGTTTATGTTATATTTCGGACACCAGAAACACATAAACAGGAAAACATGTTTCTAAACAAGCAGATAAAATACATATTTTATAATATGACACACTCATTTCTAGATATCTACCAGTAGAGAAACATAAGATATGATTTCTTATTCCCTTCTTCAGAATTACAAGCCCCTTACTGCATTTCTTACCTTGTATAGAAAAAAAAAAAAGATATTTTAGTATAATGTATATGAAAATAATGTTTTAACCAACAATATTTAAATTTATTTTTATATATACCATATGTAGCAAAATGATAGCTATATTCTGCTACTATTAGTTGTAATAGTAAGAACTGCTTTTGGTGAAGAATATGAAATTACTTCATATTAGGTTAGTAATCTTAATGAAGAATCCTTATAAGCAAGAGTGACAGAATTTGATTTTAAGTTATATGCTTGCAAATATAGTGTAAAAGTCAAATGAACATGACTGAGGAAAAAATATATTCTCAAATGTATTCATGAATGAGCCTGAGGCATATTTTCATAACATGGGCTTATGTTACAAAGTATTCATTTTAATTCATTGTGATCATTTAAATTAGTTTCTAAGGTTGGGGGGTGGGGAGGAGAAGAAAACAAACAAACTTTAATGACAGTTTAGGAGGTTTTGTTTAGGTGCATTGTACTGTTTCTGACAGGTAGTTTTCTATTTTGGATACAACTTTCCCTTCATCTTGGAAAGCCTGAGAAAAATAGCCTGTGCCTCATTGAAAAATCATACTTTAATCACTGAAGAGCTCACAGTAAAACTTAGATGTTCACATTAAGAAGCTCTATGGAGATAATGGACTGAAATAGTGAAAGGAAGAAAAGCAATAAAACTCCACTGCTTTAATCTGTTCTGAATTTCAGGGGAAAAAAAAAAAAAAAAGGCGTGCAAAAGGAGAAAAATATATATTTTTAGTGTCAGTTGGATAAGATTGCTATATGAGATATGTTTTAAATTTGGGGGAGATGCAATTTTGTAATGAGTCTAATTAACAATTTCTCTATGCATGCTAAGAACAGAAAGCACTTAAATTACTCTTTTTTCTCAGAACTGACAAGGGGTTTGATCTGGGCAGCAATGGTTTTCTTACATAGCCAAACTGTGGAGGGCCTCCCTGTTTAACATGCAAAGTATGTCCATGACACTCTTTGCTGCCATGCAAGAAAGCTTTGCAGTTTATGAAATGTGGCTACTTAATACCAGATGGCTTCACCTGGAAGCTTATAACTCTGGAAGAAAAAGTACTAAATAACTCTTCATAACATCGTCGTCTATCATGAACCCTGCTGTTACAGGCACCAAGGACACTGGTAAGCATTTTAATGTCTGCTGGTCTTGTTTTGTCACAAATCATAATTTTGAAGGTTTTGGAGTTTTATATTAATTTGTTAGAGACTGAGAGCATTCTGTACCTTGTAATACAAAGGAGCATGGAACAAATTTTCTCTTTTCCCCTTCTAGACTGAAATGGTTACATCAATCTTTCCATGTCCAAAAAGCACAGCGTTCGAGGCCATCTCCAATCTGACAATGCACATTAGGATTTTGCTTAGGTATAAATTAACTTTTCCCCTACCTCTATCTCTGTGGTGTCCATGACCAATCTGGGTACATCACATAGGTGGAAAGTATCAGCTTTTGAAAACTACAGCCTTAATGACACTTCTATCATACAGTGAACTCAGTGGGTAGACTTAAACACAGCAGATACCTGGGTACGATCTATGATTCAAACCATTTTTCTCAACTCTGTGTTTCTTACACAAAGCTCTTATCGTGATCCAGTTTCCTGTTGATGAACAGTGACTTACTCACAGGAAAAATTTATCCAGGGTTTAATTAGACGAGTGAAAAAAAAATAATGTAATTCAGTAACAATTTTATAGAAAATATTTATTTCTTATAAAGGGGAGTCAGGCACTCCATTGCAAATTAGTAAAATGAGATAACTGGATAACTCTTCTAGAAGCAGTGTTTGCATGCGCTGTACGTGCTGTGCGAGTCCTGGGAAAATTAGCATTCAAAAAACCTCCAGAAGGGCCCTCCATTGATTTTCTGGGAATACCCCTGAGGTGGAAAATGTCACCTTCAGAAAACTAGAGACATTTTTGATCAATTCCACTCCCATATATCTTTTCTTTTATATTGTAAATGTTATAGTTATTTTTAAAGTTTGAAGACAAAAAAGTAATGTGGACTTAAAACGGTATGAACAAGCTCAAAGCTTTTACATGCTTTCCACTTTTTTTCTTTTTTTTTTTTTTTTTTCCCAAGCTGAAACCTAAGCCTCTAATAAATTGTTACAATTTAAAATACTGGTAATTGAAAAAAAAGTGTTTAAATAGTCTAAACAAAATGAGAGGGAGAGACAGAGTGGGAGAAAGAAAAGGCAGAAGTGTCTCTGAGATGATTCCATGCAGGCAGCCCAACCACGTGTATATCTCACACTAAATATGAATCCAAGAATATTGTTTTTTTAAGCTAAAACGCAAAGATTGTCTGAATGAAAATAATGCAGATGGGAAATCTTTCTGTCTTTAATTTCTATGAGCCCACTGAATATCTGAATGATTAGACTATTCTGAAATGTGTATACTTCTGTCTTCTCCAAGATGTAGAAATTGTATGAAACTTACCAAAATATTTCCTAAAATTCATGACACATTTTTTAAAAATATAAAAGCATTTTTTTAATTTAAAACTCTCACATTTTACCAAATCATATTTTTTGCCATATTTTACCATTTTGTTTCATTGTTGATGACTATGCTATGCATATTTCACAAAAAGATGCATTACTATGATTTAGAGAAAGAATCATAGAATCATAGAATCACAGAATGGATTGGGTTGGAAGGGACCTTAAAAAAAATCTAATTCCAACCTCTCTGCTGTGAGCAGGAACACCCTCCACTAAACTAGGTTCCTCAAAGCCCCATCCTACCTGACTTTGAACACTTCCAGGGATGGGGAATCCACAACTTCTCTGGGAAACCTGTTCCAGTGCCTCACCACCCTCATGTCTAATCTAAATCTACCATTTTTTAGTTTAAAGCTGTTACTCCTTCTCCTATCACTACACCCCCTGACAAAGAGTCCCTCCCCAGCTTTTCTGTATGCCCACTGTAGGTACTGGAAAGCTGATATTAGGTCTCCCCGAAGCCTTCTCTTCTCCAGGCTGAAGAACCCCAGCTCTCTCAACCTGTTTTCATAGGAGAGTTGTTCCATCCCCTTGATTGTCTATGTGGCCCTCCTCTGGACTTGTTCTAATATGTCCATGTCCTTCTAGTGCTGGGGCCCCAGAGCTGAATGCAGTACTCTCCAGGTGGGATCTCACAAGAGCAGAGTACAGGGGGAGAATCACCTCCGTGGAGATGCTGGCCACACTACTTTTGATGCAGCCCAGGATACTGTTGGCTTTCTGGGCTGCAAGCTCACGTTGCCGGCTCGTGTTGAGATTCTTGTCAGACAACACTCCTTCTCCTCAGAGCTGCTCTCAATGCATTCTCCACCCAGCCTGTATTTGTGCTTGGGATTGCCTCAGCCCAGGTGCAGGACCTTGCACTTAGCCTTGTTGAACTTCATGGGGTTCTCACAGGCCCATCTCTCAAGCATGTCCAGGTACCTCTGGATGTCATTCCTTCCCTCCAGCATGTCAACCGCACCACACAGCTTGGTGTCATTGGCAAACTTGCTGAGGGTGCTCTCAATCACACTGCCCATGTCACCAACAAAGATGTTAATACTGCCGATTCCCATACTGACCCCTGAGGAAGACCATTTGTTACTGTTCTCCTCCTGGACATTGAACTATTGACCGCAACTCTTTGAGTGCAACCATCCAGCTAATTCCTTATCCACCAAGTGGTCCATCCATCCATCAAATCCATGTCTCTCCAATTTAGAGACTAGGATATCATGGGGGAAAATGTCAAATGCTTTGCACAAGTCCAGGTAGATGACATGCGTACATGATGTGGAAGAAGGGACACACAATTTGGGTGGAATATGGGAACGTTGTCAGAGAATGCAGGGATGCAATGAGGAAGGACAAGGCCTGGTTAGAATTAAATTTAGCAAGAGACATCAAGGATAACAAGAAGGGATTTTTCAAATACATCGGCAGCAAAAGGAAGACTAAATAAAATGTAGGTGAGCTGCCAAATGGGTGGGTGCCTTGGAGATGGCAGATACAGAGAAGGTGGAGTTACTGAATCCCTTCTTTGCTTCAGTCTTCACTGCTAAGACTAGCCCCTATGCACTACCAAGCCCAGAAACAAGAGAGAAAACCTGGAGAGAGGAAGACTTTCTCCTGGTTGAAGAGGATTGGGTTAGAGGTTATTTAGGCAAGCTAGACACCCACAAATCTATGGGACCTGATGGGATGCACCCAAGGGTGCTGAGGGAGTCAGTGGATGTGACTGCTGGGCCGCTTTCCATCATCTGTCAGTGGTCATGGGCATCTGGAGAGATCTCAGATGACTGGAGACTTGCTAATGTGACGCCCATATATAAGAAGGGTTGCAAGGTGGACCCAGGGAACTACAGGCCTGTCAGCCTGACCTCGGTGCTAGGAAAGCTGATGGAACAGAGCCTCTTGAATGCAATCACACAATGTGTGAGACAACTGGGGGATCAGGCCCAGTCAGCACAGGTTCATGAAAGGCAAGTCCTGCCTGACCAACCTCATCTCTTTCTATGACCAGGTAATTCACCTGGTGGATGAGGGAAAGGCTGTTGATGTAGTCTACCTAGACTTCAGCAAGGTCTTTGACATGTCTCCCATAGTATTCTCCTGGAGAAGCTGGCAGCCCATGGCTTGGACAGCTACACTCTTTGCTGGGTTAAAAACTGGTTGGATGGCTTGGCCCAGAGAGCGGTGGTGAATGGCGTGAAATCCAGCTGGCGACCAATCACCAGTGATGTTCCCCAGGGGCTGGTGTTGAAGCCCATACTCTTTAATATCTTTATTGATGACTTGGAGGAGGGAATTGAGTGCACCCTCAGTAAGTTTGCAGACAACACCAAGTTGGTGGGAAGTGTCAATCTGCTGGAGGGTAGGTAGGCCTTGCAGAGGGACCTGGACAGGATGGGTCAATGGGCAGAGGCCAACAGGATGAAGTTCAACATGGCTTCAGTCTTTGCAAAGTGCCGGGTTCTGCACTTTGATCACAACAGCCCCATGCAGTGCTACAGACTTGGGACAGAGTGACTGGAAAACTGTGCAGAGGAAAAGGATCTGGAGGTGCTGACTGATTCTCACCTGAACATGAGCAGGCAGTGTGCCCAGGTGGTGAAGAAGGCCAACGGCATCCTGGCTTGTATCAGGAATAGTGCAGCCAGCAGGACCAGGGAGGTGATCGTCCTCCTGTATTCTGCTCTGTTGACACCACATCTCGAGTACTGTGGGATTTACTTTCTTCACTGATGAGTTGTATATTTTTGTTTCTCCCTCTGCCTGAATTATAGTTCATATATCATAAGATAATTGATATAAAACAAGTAGATGATTTTACTAATTGGTTTTCATGGTTTAAATTATTCTTTTCTGATATTTAGCTGATTACTGTAATTTTTGAAGGTCAAATTAAACAAAATGTAATAACCTTAGCTAATTAGTGTTTGTATTGCATTAATATAATTGATTTTATTGTTTATTCAGTGCAATGCCTTCCTTGTTACAAAGGAAAACACGTTTCCATTGTTTCATTAAATTTCTAAAGGGCACCTGACTTTAATTCTCTGTATTGTGTGCCACATGAATCTATCAGGGACTGAGAAAATACGATTTATCTGGTGGATAGGACACCTTTTCTTCTTGTTGCTTCTGTTGTGATCAAACCAAGCAAATGATATGTGGAAACAAAGAGAAAAAATGAAAGAAGCATCAGATGGTTCTATCTAAATCACGTCATTCTCTGTCTCAGTAGAAACATTTTTCTCAGGTTTAAGGGTTCTGTTCTTTTCTCATGTTCAGTCGACTGTTAACTAGTCTTTCATATTTAGACATCTTACTTTTCTTACTCCAATTTGAACTGCTTCTGCCTTATGCTTTCAGAGTAAAGCCAGCTTTTGTGGTGATGGATTCAGTAATTTGCAACTCCCTTCTCTTTTTGCATCTTCAGTTCACCTTTTCTGTGAAGCTGCATTAGCAGTAACATTTTTTATGTTTCCAATGAATTATTACTCTTGGAGATTCAATGAAATGGTTCAATTTCCCTACTCCCTGGCTAGTTTCATCAGGAATATCAGTAATATTATGAAACCTATTTTTAGAAAGAGGATTTTTTTATTTTTTCCCAGAAAGAGACAGAGCCTTTGGAAAAGCAAAAAGAGCAATTGGGAAGGAATGGGCTGAAATGAAAGGATTCAAAACTACTCTAATGGAGTTTCTCAATGACTGTTCTAAAAGAATAGTGTTGAGGCTGCAAATGAAACACTTCAGAGTTCAGAAGCAATGAAACTGAAGTTACTATTTAAAATATTTTTCAGTCACATTCTATCTTAATAAATTAACAGAAGTTGATATTTAGCTTGGTTGCACAGTCTGAAGTATAAGACACATACGTATAATGTTATGCCTAAAATGTAAATTAATATTACTACAGTTAATGTTCTCCTTTAATAGGCAGATTTGGAGCTTAGTGTATATGTGTATTGTACACACACACACACACACGTGCATACACACATAATATGTTGCATACGAGTGTTCTTTTAGTATGAGGCAGAGGATACATGACAAGTGAGGAAAAAATGGCACATAGCTTTAATGGACTGGTTTACAAAAATAAGTTATTTACAGTTTTTCTGAAAAGTGCTACTCTACATATTCTCATTTTAGACATATGTACACCCACTTGCTAGTTTGCTCTGCTATTTAATGCAAGGATGTCTCCAGGTGACAGCAAAAGTAATGTTTATTAGTGTCTTCTTCCTGCAATCTTTCTTAGATGGAGCTAAACTAAGTTGATAAGTGACACTTAATTGTTGGTACAGGAAGTATATAAATCTATAGTAAACTTGACAATAGCATTCAAATGTACCTGCTACTTGTAAATCTTCAAGATTTCCTGCTGGTAAATCAAGGACTCTACTTGCAAAAAGGGTGAAATTTGCACCAGTAGTAGCTCAGTAAATGTTCAGTGCAGGCTGTTGCACTTTAAAATGTACTACTTGTTAAGATAAGAATAATATAATTTAGCCTGCATTTAATACAGTTTAGTCTGCATTTCAGTGGATGCTTAAATTCTGTTAAGCTAATGCATTTTTATTAATATGACCTAAAAGCAATCAGGAGACAGCTCCTGCAGTGTAGCATAGAGATATTGAAAAATCAGGTTACATACACGTTCATAATTGACATTTACTTGTACATTTGGGTAATTGTCTTCTAATCTAACTGTGATCTGTAAGAGGTTTGCTGTATTTACTGTTATTTTTTAAATGATACAACAATTCCTAGAAATTTTCAAGAAATGACAAAGAAGGGATTCTGCATTCACTTTTTGATTTTCAAACATCTAAAAACTGAACACAAAAGATATACTTCTTGAAGAACAAGAAGTATATCAGTTAGAAACAGGGCAGAAGTTCCAACAGAAATGTGAAGTTGCCCTGACTTCCTGTAAATTGGAAATACTATTATTTTGTATTATAACTACATATTATATATGTTAATACTATATGAAATATAATAATATACAACAAATATATGTTATATATATGAATATATAAAATAATATAAAATATATAATAAATATATATGATATATCATATATGATATATAAAATAATATGAAATACTATTATTTTTTATTTATAACTACAGTCTCCTGTAGTTACTTTCTGAGCTTTCATAACCCTTTCCTCAAACATGTCTCTCATGATATAGATGGTTATTTGTGAAAGTAGTTTGAAGACATGATTTATCACGTGGTCCTTATAAAGTATTAAATACAGGATTGTTACCTTTAATGGAGTTTAATGGAGTTTTTTGTTTGATTTTGTTTTTTTTAAAGTTACCAAATGATCCTTGCATTTGGGGAGAGTATTACTTCTCAGGTCAAAAAAAATCACATGCATTTTATGTTGACAAAGATCATAAGATTTTCAAGTAGATTTGTGTAGTTTCTATGCAGGATATAGTTTCTATCTTTTTGGTAATGAGTAGATGCTAACATAATATGGCACATCTAGCTGGTAATGAGTGAGAATTGAAATCTACCTTTTGGATACATTCGCAAGACGGTTTCAAGTGAACTACACAGTTAAAAAAAATATAAAATAAAGAGAATATGTCAGTGCAGCTTGTCCTCATATTGCAGAAAATAACAACATAAACTATGAACCTCACAGTATGCAATAGTTTCTGAACATTCATTAATCTTTGGCTATAGGAAAAGAAGATTGATACTTGCCACCCACTCTGTGCTCCTTAGACTTTTCTAAGTAGATGATAAAAGAGCTTTCTGATAGCACACATGAAGTTCAGCATTGCTGGTAGCTTCTTTTCCTCTACTCTGGATAAAGGAGAGAATGAGAGAAGCTTTTGGAGACTTTCTATTGCATGAACAAACAAACACACTGATATATTAGAGGATGTGGAACTACAATTAAACAGAAAGATTATGTCTATGACAGTCCTTAAATCTGATTCTTTGGTCTTTTATGTGTTGCTTTTGTAGGAGGTAGAAAGCTGAGGAGGACAAGATTGCAGTAAAAAGCAGTAAGTAAATTATTTTGGGAAATGAGCTTCACTGGTTGGTGACATTTTGGGGCAGCTGTAACAACATTGCTGATGTTTTATTAAATAGTTTTCTGATTTAATCCCAGCTGTGACAGTACTCATTCTTTTTCAGGACTTATACTGAGAATTGTTTTATTTTCCTGTGTGCATCTGCATACCATGAAACAACAATTTAAATCTAGTTGTATTTTTAAACTAAGACTATCAACTGTATTTAACATTCTATCATTAGCATAATTACATATTGTCCTGTAAGAATGGCATTTCTTATTAGAAGGAAGTACAAATGGTAGATTGGAGTAAATATTGGAAGCAATACCTTTAAAGACAGTGACTCAACTTTATTTTTTAAACGAAAACATTATATATATATATTTCATACATATATATATACACTGTACTTTGTAGGCACATATAAGTTATGTAATTTATGGTAAATATATTTTGGTATTACACAAAGAAAAAAACACATGATCAAATAATTACAGCTGTGATGAATCTGCTTCAGAGTATTCAACATACTATATAAAGCTTAGCATTTTCGTATTCATAGAAAGCTTGAGTTATGACCTCGTCCTCATTTAATCTACATATTTACATACCAAATCTGTAATGAACACTGATAATGTTAAAACTAGTTATAAAGCAGTGTTGAAATGACAGCAGCAGGAACTCTGTGGAGTCAAATATCTATCACTTTATGCAATTTTATGTTAATTCTGAATGTATTATGGGCTATATACATTTGCAATGAAATTGACTTGGCATATTTTTGATTGAACACTTGTATTCATGATTGTGCATAGTAATTTATAGGTACTCTCAGACAAATATTTTAATATTATAACAATATATGTAGACTGCCAAAATCAAGAATAAAAAAATAAATAATTCAGAAAACAATAACAACAACAAAAATATCAAATTCCATTCTACTTACCTTGATTTTAGAGTTGTTACCTACACAAGCAGTATTGTTTTAATAGGGTGAATATACATCTATTGGATATACTCCATGTATGTAAAACTGCTTAAATACAAGTAGTCACTCTGTAGTTTACATATAAATCGTACCATATTTGTTGACTGTATTTATTATGGTGGTTTAACACAGGCAAATCCTCATGCATGGCAATCAAAATATGTCTGCTTACAGTTCAGACAAATAGCATAGATTTTCTCTGTACTTATTTGTTGGTATTAGGATTGGAATAAAATAAATAATATAAAAAAAAGTCTGGAGAATAACTTTGCAGCTTAATTACTCATATTTACAGACAGTGCTGCCCATGGATTTATGTGCTTGAATACATAAATTGTGACTCTTCTATTGCAAACTGAATTATCAATATAAATCCATTAGACATAATGATGTAAGTATTGGCTATTTTTACTGAGCCAACAAAAACAGAGCAGTAATAATACTGTTTATTGATATAAATACAAAGATATTTTAAAATTTAGCATTATTTGATTAAAATTATTATTTACTATTTTATATCCATAGCATACTCCATGTTATAAAGAAGTATTAAAAATCCCAACCCAAGCTGACAAAGTTAGCTTGTTGAAATGTTTTTGGAATGGTCTTTCTTAATAGATCTTTCAGAATGCAGGGACTGATCGTAATACACTGGGAATGTTTAAACAAGTATTTCTCTATGTCAGGCTCATAAGTCTAATTGTCTCTTGTTTTCATTCAGAAAGATGTGCATTAAGATAGCTATGTGTTGCTAAATACTTCAGTTACTCGTTTATATATATATTTTTTCCTGCTTACCTAAGGATACCTTGTTCTATCATGTGTCTTGATAATTCCTTCCCCTTTAAATCATAATGCATGTCTACATCATATAATTCAATATGCAAAATGAGCTTGGTTTAGATGTTACATGATAGTTATATAGTACATATAGTCATATATAGTTATACATCTGTTATAGTATATATACAGTTATATATGAACTAGTTGACTTTACCAAAGGAGGCAGAGCTAGCCTGGATGTGTCAATGTATCCTCACTATTGGACAATGAGGGAACGAGCCATTCATTTTTCATCAAAACTAAATAAATAAAATTCTGAAAATATAGAATATTCACAAAGAATCTGAGATCCATGGATAGCTGTATTGCATGTGGGATACCCAAGGAGTGGATGCTGGTACACAAAACTGATAACAAATGATACGACTTACAACCAGATGGAAATGAGAGTCTGAGTGTACAACATCAAGGGAAAGGTTTTCTCTTTTACCTCAGACACAGGATGAAATGGAAGGGAAGGGAAGGGAAGGGAAGGGAAGGGAAGGGAAGGGAAGGGAAGGGAAGGGAAGGGAAGGGAAGGGAAGGGAAGGGAAGGGAAGGGAAGGGAAGGGAAGGGAAGGGAAGGGAAGGGAAGGGAAGGGAAGGGAAGGGAAGGGAAGGGAAGGGAAGGGAAGGGAAGGGAAGGGAAGGGAAGGGAAGGGAAGGGAAGGGAAGGGAAGGGAAGGGAAGGGAAGGGAAGGGAAGGGAAGGGAAGGGAAGGGAAACTCTTCTTGTCTGCATATGAGAGCCTCTACATTTTAGCCAAAATAAATTTCATAGAACACAATATAATGTCAATGGCTCCAGAATTGCAACTTAGCAGGTATTGAATTCAAGTATGGCAGAACTATTTCACACAAAACTCTATCAAGGAACAAGAAGCAAAAGATGATACGACATCTCTTTCAATATTTCTTGAACATTCTTACTCTAGTATTAGTGTTTTTCTTGCAAGTGTTCTTTGTAACACAATACAAAAACATGTAGAGTGGGGAGAATTTATAATTGCAGTTTACAAAAAAAAAAAAAGTGTCACAGCTGGTGATTTTGAACTTAACTGAATTAAAATGTTTCACTTTATTTTGTAAAGTAGTTTTTCCTTTTTTTATAGTATACATACTTATAATATACATATACACAATTATATACATATACATACTGATATTATATATATACATAATATACATACATACATAACATACTTCTCTCTCTCTCTATTTCCCTGACAAGTGGCACATTCAAAAGTTTAGACTTGATCATTTTCCTGTTTATACTCTAAATTAACAATGTTAAAAATTGGAACCTTTATGAAGTGAAAATATTACCAACTGGTGCTTTTTCTGCATAAATTTTCATGTAATCCAGTAGAAGATTGCAACCAAAACTCCTGAGACAAAAGAAAAACAAACAAAAAAGCATTATCTTCTGTGTGTGTTAATTTTGCAGACTTTGATGCAAAATCTTTATTTGCAAAGTATGCCATATTGCAGTTTTATACTCTGAGCTTTGCAAAAAGCATGGGAAGAATTATATTATTTACAGGAACCTATTTATAATGATTAATGAATAGGTCTGTCAGAAGTAAGACTTCAGGCTTTCCTTGAAAATAGTGATCAGCTTGTCCCAGCCTTTTCCTGCAGCAGTCTGCAATTATACTAACAAAGATATTAGTTAACTCTTTTGTACCAATGGGTTCTTAACATTTTGTATCCTTCCCTCTCTGTCCTTGTGTCAAAAATTATTGTACACCTTTTCAATTACCCTTAGATGTGCTTCCACCTTTGCAAACTTTTGTGTTTTATTTTGTCCTGTCTACTCTCTGCTATGCTACTTTTGTTGCTATCCACATAACCCTGAAATAAACTGCAATTTACTGTTAAATGATCATTCTCTGTAGCAAGTTTAGGTACTTTTTTCTATTTATTAAAATCTGTATATTACAAAGCCTAGTAATTCCATGGAATTCACAGGTCAAAATTTCTAACTTAGCCACGTATTCATTTATTAATGAACTCAGTAAAAAGATGATGTATGATTAAAAGTCAACAGATGTTTTAGTGAGACGAAATTTGGATATCTCAGGAAAAGAAAGGAGGTTTGGGTCATAAAAGTTATTTATATATATATATATAATCAAAATTTGGAATTAAAAATGCTTGCTCTATTTTACCATTATCTATATCTGTCCGTAGAAAAAGAAGTTTATAATAAATGATTCTTTCATGAAACAAAAATGTTAACATGACATGCTTCCACCCCATACATTTAGATAGGTACAGGTAGTCCACCTTTCATTCTGTTTTCTGTTTTCATTTGTTCCTCCTTTGTTCCCACCTTTCTTTCAGTCCTTCCCCTACCTCCCCCAAAATAAATAAACAAACAAGAAAGGATGGAAGGACGGACGGAAGAAAGAAAGAAAGAAAGAAAGAAAGAAAGAAAGAAAGAAAGAAAGAAAGAAAGAAAGAAAAAGAAAGAAGGAAGGAAGGAAGGAAGGAAGGAAGGAAAGAGAAATACCTGTCTTCATGTCCTCAGAAGTGAAAAGTTGAAAGAAGTGAAAAGAAGTTGAAAAGTTGTGCCACTGTTAAAGTGGTACATAGTGGTATGTGAAGCCTTAAGGAAAGGATCATTTTTGTCATGCTATGATGTACAAGGTCTGAGAAACTTTTGGACATCTGGGTTTTGTGACAGTCAGCTGCCAGGTGTGAGAGAAAAGCAAATTAAAACTACGTAAAGTTTAAGGAAAGGAAGGCATTCCCAACAGTGAAGGAAAACTACACTGAACCACTGTTCCACCAGACATTGAACTAAGTACCAGCTCTTGGATACTAGTGTATAACTGAGGCCATCGGAGGAAGAAATAAATCATTTAGATCATAATAATCATCCAGGGCATTTGTAGCTGGGTGAGGAGGTAAATACTGCAAGACAAGATCAGCTTTCCCTTAGCCAAACCAGTACTCTGGCTCCTATCAATTCTGCTCTGGTACAAAGGGCCCATCCTGCTGAGTGTTCTGCTTTCGTATACTTTGTAGGTAGTCTGTGGATGGATTAGGAGGATAATGCCGTAACATGGCTCAAATTGTGCCAAAAACTCAGTTTGTGCGTCTCAGCTAGTTAGAAGCTCAACCTCAGTGTCTCGATATGCTGAGCATGTGGGGGGAATTGAAGTTGCTAAGGGCACTTGTACTAAGGTATGTTTCATGGGTCTAATATATTCAGTTCCCCCCTTCCTACAAGACAGACTACAGTACTCAAAGGCTTTTTCTATTACTCTGGGGGTAATTCTCAACTCCCTCTTCAATCAGGGAAGGCTAGTGAAGCATTGACATTTCCACGAGGCCATTTCCATTTCCATTTCAGCTATCTTACTTAGGCAACATTCTCCTCATTACTTAACCCAGTGTCAATAAATCCTTGTACAGGCCCTGCAGCTGTGGTCTGTATGACACAGTAAGAAGGAGAGCATAAGGGATATTCATCAGCTGATGAATCATCCTATTCACAGTTCTTATTCAAACAGTCATCCCTGGAGATGGTCAACAAAGGAGTAAGTCTATGTCTGTACTCCTTACAGAAATCTTTGCCCTTGAGAGTTAGGGGCCTATGAAGAGGCTGTCACACAATTAACAGAGCAATTCATTGTGTCTTCACAGTTCTTTAAGACTTTTAATCTCTCCACATATTTTTCTGGTGATTAAGGAACTGCTGAAATGTTCTTCCCATCCAATCTCCTCCCCACTGTAGGAGAAAATGGAAAGAGAAGATAGTCAAGCCATCTGTACTGTGTCTATCCTGGAACACAGAAGTGAGAAGGCAATGCCAAAAAAAAAAAAAAAAAAAGACTTTACAGCTAAAGCAACAACTGAGCAGAGCAGATAGCAATGTTTCCAGTTTCTAGAGGACCACTGAGCTTTCCAGATAGAAAATGGTCAGAAATATTTCAGATTGTGGATGTTATAGATTCCTGAAGAGATCCTCTGATTTATATCAAGTTTTGTTGTACTTCTGGAGCCATTGTATCTTGTGTGTTTGTGTGTGAATGAGATGCTGGAACCAGCTGGTTCCTCACCTCTGCTGAAGAGCTCTGTGCTAGCCTCAGTTATGGAAAATTATTACTTCGCTACTCATTCCTGCTAAATTTTCTTCAGAAGTGCCAAGAGATTTTCAAAAAGTTGTCTTAGCCCTCCCACAGAAGTATGGCATACGAGGTAGAAGATACCTGAGATTACTTCTGTCCCTGCAGTTTTTCTGACCTCAATTCAGTTGGCTATGAATCGCTAATGCTTGCACTGCATTTTCAAAAGGTATGTTTGTTGTGAAAGGAGTGCTCAACCCTGTATCAGTTGTATCAGAGCTGGTAGGTATGTCTTCACGTACTGTTTTCTGGCCTCTGCTTACAGAGGTATGTTTCCAAACACAGAGGTATAGCTGAAGAATTTCCCTTGGCCATTTATGACCCCACAACTGTAGAATGGCAATCTTTGAGGTAGGCCCAAGCTAGAAAGTATGGGTCAGCAATGCTCATGCCATAAAAACAAGTGGTCTTTATGATCGTATTAGATACCCCAATGGCCCCTAGCTGGGAGGGAAGTCTAGCATGAGGGATAGGGAGCACATAAAGCAACCAGAAGGCACTTACTTTATTTTTTTTTTGCTGTTAGTTATGCCTGGAACTTTATGTAACAGTGTTATAGGTGACTATTCATCTTTTTGCAGAGGATTTCAAATATGGTCATATCTGCATGAAAATTTTGCTGTTACTACTGGTCATTTTAGGCTGACAAGACAATATAGTTTCAGTAGTCAATTCTGCACAGCACACGATTTTCAAAAGGTCTTATAAACTTATTTAATGTTGTCCTAGACAAAACACGTTTTCTCTTATATCATCAGACTCCAAAATGACTGTAGTGGCTGTTTTAGCTTTTGATCCATTGCACATGTAAACTGGTGCAGTTCAGTCCCATGGTTAAATCTGGCCTGGCAGAATTTCATGTGTTTAACTCTGTGCTCCCAGGAAAACTCTTTATATATATATATATATTATATTTTTTTTCCCTTGGTATTCATGCACAGCATATGGAGAACAGGTGCTAAATAATTATAAATACCAAATGGATGATCATAATTAATCTTTTATCAACTATTTGTATGATAGCTTTTCATTGGACCAGTGTTATGCCACTATGACACCACTGGAATTGACAATTGAAACTTTGTAGGCTGGACATTTATTTTATTAAATTTGAGGAAGTTCAGGCAAGTGATACAGTGTCAAAGTATTTAAGTGGGGATGTTGAAAGAACAAAATAGATGGGGAAATGATTAAATCTGTCACTTGTTGCTTTATTTTCTTTACTTAGCAGAGAGAGTAGTTTATAAAGAACACGGGGATTATTATAAATCTACTAAATGATGAGGAGATCTCATCACAAAACCCACTCCCCTAGGCCTACAATCAACCCTGTGTCTACTAGGATTTTCATTCTGGTTGCAACACAAGCAGAACTTTCTAGCATTATAAAATCTCTAAGGGCAAGAAACAAAGCAATGACAATGAAAATCTACTACAACTCTGCCAGAAATGGCTGATCTACAAGTGATAGATAGGGCTTAAGTATTGGATGAGACTGATAAGGATTTTAATAAGAGGATTGGCTCAAATAATCTCAGTAGCTGAAAACTCCAAATGTGTTCAAACAGCCTGTAGGGGAAAAAGCTGCAAGGAAAGACATGTAGTTGTACAATTCATCTTTCCTCTATGCTAAATTTCATGGGTTGTGGAAAGTATAATATCTATTTCCCAGGACCAGTTTAGAAAATAGAATGTAGAGCTTAACACATTCCTCTTTACGAGACTAGATTTTCCTTTAGTTAGAAGAATAACAGAATGCTTCTAACATTAGAATCATGATGCTTCTACTAATGATTGACTGGATTTTATTGGTAAGTATTCACAGTTTAAAGCCCTAATTATTCTGAAGTTCCTATAACATGAAAATAAAATATGTTGTTCCCAACATGCTATACTTTCACATATACTTCTTTTGCTGAGTACCAAGATGTACCAGTAATTATTCTTGCAATTATAACTGGGATGAAGAAAGAGTGGAAAGACGAGAACAAATTATCATAACATAGTGTAGTTCACAATCATGCTATTCTAGTATAATTAACACTTTATGAGTAATACTGTTATATAGAAACTTACCCGTGCCAACTGCTTTTATAATCATTTGACTACCTTATTTTACTTTTCCAGATGGTTTCCTACATTAATCAAACATAGATTCTTTGTTTCTTCTTCTCATTTACAGGATGTGTATATATGTGAATACACATGCATGCATATGTGTATGCATGTGTGTGTGTATGCATGTGTGTGTGTATGCATGTGTGTATATGGAAATATATATATACACACACATATGAAACTACCAGTCACTGCTCAGTTGACTTGGAGAGTGCTGTTTTAAAAGCCACAATGACCCTTTCTTTTCTTTTCTTCTTTTCTCTTCTCTTCTTTTTCCTTTCCTTTCCTTTCCTTTCCTTTCCTTTCCTTTCCTTTCCTTTCCTTTCCTTTCCTTTCCTTTCCTTTCCTTTCCTTTCCTTTCCTTTCCTTTCCTTTCCTTTCCTTTCCTTTCCTTTCCTTTCCTTTCCTTTCCTTTCCTTTCCTTTCCTTTCCTTTCCTTTCCTTTCCTTTCCTTTCCTTTCCCTTCCCTTCCCTTCCCTTCCCTTCCCTTCCCTTCCCTTCCCTTCCCTTCCCTTCCCTTCCCTTCCCTTCCCTTCCCTTCCCTTCCCTTCCCTTCCCTTCCCTTCCCTTCCCTTCCCTTCCCTTCCCTTCCCTTCCCTTCCCTTCCCTTCCCTTCCCTTCCCTTCCCTTCCCTTCCCTTCCCTTCCCTTCCCTTCCCTTCCCTTCCCTTCCCTTCCCTTCCCTTCCCTTCCCTTCCCTTCCCTTCCCTTCCCTTCCCTTCCCTTCCCTTCCCTTCCCTTCCCTTCCCTTCCCTTCCCTTCCCTTCCCTTCCCTTCCCTTCCCTTCCCTTCCCTTCCCTTCCCTTCCCTTCCCTTCCCTTCCCTTCCCTTCCCTTCCCTTCCCTATCCTATCCTATCCTATCCTATCCTATCCTATCCTATCCTATTTTTTTCTTTTTTCTTAAAAAAAAAAAAAAAGAAAAAAAAGATCTGCCAAGGTGGCTTTTCAAATGCAAGCTATATTGTGCTTATGTGCAAGGTTTTGGTAGCAGGGGCTGCAGGGGTGGCCTTTGTGAGCAGAGCATAGAAGCTGCCCCATGTCAGATCAGAACCATCTCCAGCTGGCTCCAAAAGGGACCCACCACTGGCCAGAGCTGAGCCAGTGAGCGATGCTGGGTGGGCCTCTGGGAGAGCAGATTTAGGAAAGGGAGGACACTGCTGTGGAACAGCAGCTGGGAGAGAGTGAGAAAGTGTGAGAGAACCAGCCCTGTAGACACCAAGGTCAGTGCAGAAAGATGGCAGGAGGTGCTCCAGGCCCCAGAGCAGCAGTTCCTCTGTGGCCTGTGGAGAGGCCCCTGGTGGAGCAGGCTGTCCCCCTGCAGCCCATGGGTCCCACATGGAGCAGATCTCCACGCTGCCGCCCGTGGAGGAGCCCCCGGTGGAGCAGGTGGATGTGGCCTGGAGGAGGCTGCGGCCCATGGAGAGCCCCCGCAGGAGCAGGCCCCGGGCCGGAGCTGCAGCCCGTGGAGAGGAGCCCACGCAGGAGCAGGGGGTCTGGGGGGAGCTGCTGCCTGTGGGGGACCCGTGCTGGAGCAGTTTGCTCCTGGGGGATGGACCCTGTGGTATGGAGCCGTGTGGGAGGAGTTCTGGAAGAGCTGCTGCCTGTGGGCAGCCCTCGCAGGATCAGTTCGGGAAGGAGCATGGGCAGAGAGTGACTGTGAAGGAGCAGTGGAGACAAAGTGTTAGGGACTGACCTCAGCCCCCATTCCCCATTCCCCTGTGCTGCTGCAAGGTAGAAGAGGGTGGATGGAGTGGAAAGTGTTTTTAGTTTGCTTTTTTGTTTTGTTTTGTTTTGTTTTTGTTTTTCACTGCTCTAGCTTGTTAGTAATAGGTAATAAATTACATTCATCTCCCTATGCTGAGTCTGTTTTTTCTGTGATTATAATTGTTGAGTGATCTCCCTCTTGAGCCCTTTTCCCCTTTTCATCATAATTTCTCTCCCTGTCCTTTTGAAGAGAGGGAGTGAGAGAGTGGTTGTGGTGGAGCTCAGCTGCCTAGCTGAGTAAAACCACCACAGAAGCAGAACAGATTCATAAAGATGAAACCTGGACATATATCATTCTAGCTCATTTGTTAGGTGGGAAATTAAAATTTTAACTTGAAAACATATTCATCGCTGAGTGTGAGGACAAAGACTGAAACTCTGTGTCCCAAGTCACTTACCCTAACTAATATTCATTATTGTGCAGTCATGACATCATAAGACCCAGATGCCAATAGAAATATGTAAATAAGTGTGCCTGTAAATCTCTTTTCTGAGATTGTTCAATACAATTCAAAACATACTTAATCCAAAATATTTTACCAGCATTCTGCAAGTTTTTTTTTTTTTTTTATTAGTCTTATACTTACTTTTGATATAGGGAAATAATTCAATTTAAAAAAAAAACATTTTTGCCATATATGTTTCATCTTTTGCAATGGCATATAGACATGCCTAGAAAATGGGAATTCATTTCAATGCATGACAACCATAATATTGTTTTTCCTACCAAATTTGAAGTTAATTAAAAAAAAAAAAGAGGAAAGGCAAAGGCTTGAAAACTTGTGCTTATTTTTATAAGGTAAGCAGCACATGTAGACTAATTTCATTCAGAGTCAAGACATAACATTTTTGGCTCTGACTCTTTGTCTTTTTAAAAATTTTAGTGTAATCTCAGTAAAACAAAGTCAAGGAAAAAAGTTAAATGTCAGGTGGTCCTAGTACAAGGATTATTCTTTTGTATGCTGCTGTTGTATCTCTGGAGGCTGCAGACTATTAAACGCACTGATTATACCTGTTACCCTAATGCATTATTCATGAAATTGGCACCACAGCATCTTCAAACAGTCTGTCATTTTCCATTACTTTCCATCAAAGAAACCATATGCTGTTCTCACAGTATATTGACACCAGGGCATACACAAATCAGACAGACACACAAAAACACTATCTGTTTTTAGATGAGCTTTTCAAATAATTATTATTAAACATCACTTTTATATAAACACTATATAAATATATATTTATATATATAATATATATATTTATTTATATATTTATATAAACACTGTATAAACACCACTGCCTGTTTGATTATTCAGTGCTTAAGCTATGGAATTTCAACAAGGAGAGCGATTGATGACTGCTTTTTCTACAGTGAAAATGATGCAATTCTCTTAAATATAAATAGCCTGCCACTCAGTGGAACTGCACTACAAGATATTTTATGAAGGGTATTGTACATCGAATCTTGTTTTGAAGTTTTGTTCTTCAGGTATCTCTCAATTAAACTTGGAATATCTAACAAGCAGTGCTTCATTATGAGAAATCAGACTTTTTCCCCTCCCTACTCTATGTGAAGTAAATCATGTTTTTGAACAACAAACTATGTTTTCATGATCACTTGTAAGTTAATCAACAACAGTCTAATTGTATGCATTAAACTTTGCTGAAAATTTTGCGAAATTGTCCAAACAATACCTGATCAAGGGGGAAGGTAGAACAAAAAAATGAACAAACAAAGGCCCAGCTGGGTGCAACCGCGGGGAGTGGGGCGGTGGGCAGCAAGGGGGGGAGGCTTCTCCAAGCAACCCCAGGTGTTGATTTTTTTGTCTGGAAGACATGCTGTGCAGGTCGCAGCCACCCGGCAACTGGCTCTGAGGTTCATTAGGAGGGTTAGGTTGGAAATCAGGAGACATTACTTCTCAGAGAGTGGTCAGGCATGGGGATGGGTTGCCCAGGGAGGTGGTAGAGTCACCATCCCTGGGGGTGTTCAAGGAAAGGCTGAACATGGTGCTTAGGGACATGGTTTAGTGGGTGACATTGGTAGTAGGGGGATGGTTAGACCAGATGATCTTGGAGGTCTCTTCCAACCTTAATGATTCTATGATCCTAAACAAACAAACAAACAAACAAAAAAACACTCCCAACTCCCAAAACCCTTTAGGTATCTCATGAAAAGAAATAATAGTTTGTTCTTATAGACATTTGGTAATTCCACTATCCTTTTCTAAAGAATGTTTTTGTAGACAATTACTTATTTTATAATGTGATTTCTGTAAAACAGCAAATATATATATATAGACTTCTTTAAAGTCTACTGATTATTTATTTATTTATTTATTTGTTATTATTTTTTACTGGATTTCAATCAACGTTTAAATCCATTATCATCTGAGCCATCATTCATATCAAGACTTTCCACTAAGATTTTAACTTCGCCCTCTGTTCAGCATATAACAATTTTATGGGCTTAAAACAAAGAGGAATCAAACTCAGATGTACAGAAGGAGTTTAAAAGTAATGTTGGCTCAGTTTTTCAGTGTTCTTTTTTCCTTTGATATCCCTAAATTAGAACTGAACTGAGAACTCAGAGTCTGGGTCACTAGTTGTCTACACGTTTGCTGGGAACAGCTGAGGTGCATTCAGTGGAAATACACCTACTTATGGTCCATGAGACTGAGTTTGGTCCCAAATGTCTAAACTAAGTCATGACATTAACAAGACATGGTAGGCACTTGAAAAGAGAGTTGTGGTGGGTCCAAGTCACTGTTACCTCAATGGGATTTTGCCTTCTCTACTCTAGAACACGAGATGTTTCTCTCTCACACACACACACACACACACACACAAAAAAAAGTTAATATCCCAAAAGCTCACTTCAGCTATATCTGGACGAAATTAAAAAGAACCTGAGCAAATAATCTGTTATATTAGAAACAATAGATTAGTCATTATCTCATACCTAATACAGTCAGTATTCAAGGCATCTAATTTTCTCGTATTACTTTCCCTTTAATGGATCTTCTTAGAGATTAAAAAATTATTTCTAGTGGAGGTAGGCTCAGCATTTTAGTCTTCACAGGCTTAATATATGGGGGGGGGGGGTTGTTTTTTATGTGAACTAATAATTCAGACTAGTTGATTCACACTCACTGGAGCCACAGAGTCATACAATCACACCTCCTACTTTCTGCTTCCGATAATGTAAGATATCATCCCAACTGTAAACCTCCTAAAAACAAGATCATTTGATTTGGCATTACAATGACGGAAAGATTTGAGTCCCACCTAGATCAAAAAAGCAGCCGTGTGTCAGGGTCCTGCATGAACCAATGGTCTTTGCAACTTCTTCCACCCTCCTGCGGTTGGAGTGGGGGTGGTAGGGACTGCTCTGCTGCGGGGTGGAGGTGACCTGTGATAAGGTCTGGGAGAAGTCTCCTTGGGACCTCTCCTCTTCCCGTGAAGGCTGCACAGGAGCTCAGGCCCTTGCCGATAGGAGTGCCTCTTCTCTGAAGGAGTGCCTGTGCACTACTTCCTTGCTGCGCCAGTGTGGTGGTTTTACTCAGGTGGGCAGCCGAGCTCCACCACAGCTGCTCCCTTACTCCCCCTTCTCAAAGGTGAAGGGGGAGAAAATACAATGCAGAGGGCTCAAGGGTTGAGGTAAAGATGGGGAGAACCCTCAACAGTTATTGTGATGGGCAAAACAGACTCAGAGTAGGAAGACAGTAAGATTTATTGCCTATTACTAACAAGCTAGAGCAGTGAGAAACAAAGGAAAGAAACCAAAACCGCCTTTCCCCCATCCACACTCTTCCACCTCCTCCCCCCCAAGTGGTGCAGGGGAACAGGGCAATGGGGGTTGTGGTCAGTCTATAGCACTTCATTTCCGCCCCTCCTTCACAGTCACTTTCTGTCCCTGCTCCACGTGGGGTCCCTCCCACGGGATGCCGTCCTTCCCAAACTGATCCTGCAGGGGCTTCCCACAGGCATCAGTTCTTCAAGAACTGCTCCTACATGGCTCTGTACCATGGGGTCCATCCATCAGGAGCAAACTGCTCCAGCACGGGTCCCCCATGGGTGGCAGCTCCCCCCAGACCCCCTGCTCCTGCGTGGGCTCCTCTCCACGGGCTGCAGCTCCGGCCCGGGGCCTGCTCCTGCGGGGGCTCTCCATGGGCCGCAGCCTCCTCCAGGCCACATCCACCTGCTCCACCGGGAGCCCCTCCACAGGCTGCAACATGAAACCCTGCTCCACTGTGGTACACCATGGGCTGCGGGGGGACAGCCTGCTTCACCATGATCCTCAGCACAGGCCACAGAGGACTTCTGCTCCGGCACCTGGAGCACCTCTCCCCCTCCTCCTTCACTGACCTTGGCACCTGCAAGGCTGTTTCTCACTCCTCTTTCTCTCCCAGCTGCAGTTTCACAGCATTTTTTATTTTTTTCCCTGTCTTAAATATGCTCTCACAGAGGTGTAAACAATATCACGTATTGGCCCAGTTCTGGCAGCGGGGGCCCTTATCTAAAATGGGGCAGCTTCTGGACTCTTCTTGCATAAGCCACCCCTATGCACCTCCTCCCCTCCCCCACGCCACCCCCCCTACCCCGCTACTAAAACCTTGCCACATAAACCTACTACACCCAGACCTCTCACCTCAGCAATACCTGTCTCCGTCCCTGTCCACATGACCGTGCCCAACCACCCTGGCACTTTTTCTGACCCAGGTTACCATCAGTGGTCTTTGTCTGCTCTCCTTATTGAAGCACTATGGATGTAGCTTCATGTACACGCTATCCTTACTTTATTTTGTTGCATTTTATTAGGTGAAATTTTCCTTTTCCTCCGCATGTGTGATAACATCAGCTTATGTTCTCTGCCATAGCAGATGACCTTTAATTGTATCCCATATTGGGAGTCTGATGTTGTATGACTGAAGATTTACCTTGAGATTGTCTCAGTAATGTTTAATGGGTCAGTCGTAACCATTCATTCTATTTAAACTGTCCATACAAAATGCTTATGGACGGTTGGCTATCTGATATATGCACCAGATGTCTGGTACAGCTCAGCTCACAGGAACATTGCTTTGATAATAACTGTAGGCAATGCTCTAAGACTCAGTGTTCAAGACATTTAACCATTTTGTACTAAGAGCATGAAGACAGCTGATGAGTGACTCCTAAAACATTTGATGTGACAGCTCTGAAAAAAGACACAGACATGCAGAGAAGTGGTAAGAACTGTACAGTACCCAAATGTATTTTAAGCCAGATTTTTTTCTCTGCCAAATATGCTGCTTTTCCCAGTCACTATACCAGCTTTTACTGTCCTGTATGACTTCATTTTGAGGCATGCTTTCCTCAGCACACAATGCTAAAGTATTAGACTTGTCCTCAAATTTCAATGTGCACTACTGGTTTAACTTGTTTTCCATCAACATTCTGAAAAACACTTCAAGTGAAATAATTTGCCATAATTAACGTACTTTTACATACATATATATACATAGGACCCATGCATAAACCTGCATAATGATAAACGAAACCAGTGCAGGAACAGTGCTTTGTCTGGTGACATTTTAGGTAACAAATGTTTCTGACATTTTTGCTACTGACATTTTTTTCTGACATCTTTGCTACTGAAACTTGCTGTCTTAAAATGAGTAGCTATGGACTTGTCTGGACAGAAACCTCTGTAGATGTTTTCATAGATGCTAGTAATAATGACTGTTGTTAGAGGCAAGGAGCATACATAGACCTTGATTTTGGTCTTTGAACTTTCCTCGATTTTGAAAATCAGGTTTTTTTATTAATTTTTTTTAAGATTTTTTTTCCCCCTTGATCAGAAAATCACATCAACTTGGTCTTCACCAGACACATTGCCTTTAGGAAGGACTCTTCTAAACATATTCCGCTGCCTCTTATTCTGTCAAGGACACCTTCCAGAAGCTGAGAGAAACAACATAACAGTAGTTTTCACTGTCACTATCATGCTTGTAGACATTTCCATTTTCAAGTCCCAATCTATTGTCTCTTTATGCCATATGGTAATTGCCAGTTGCTATGGTGTGGGGAAAAAATAAATAAATAAATCTATATTTGAACACTTAGTCAGAACTATCACTGACTTTACTGGCAGCCACTGCCTTACCCTGAAGCATCTGGATAATGATTTCAAGACTTACTGATACAGCACTCCCAGCTGATCTGATCCTGAGCTGGTTGCTGTGGAACTCAGTTTAATGCTTTTCTAGTTACGGCAGATTGACAGTTTAATAAATAATGTGCACTACAACTGAAACCTCTGATGAGGACTTTTCATTCCAATTCACTACCTTCAGCTTTCTTCAGTCACTGAATTATAGCTGTGCCTAGAGATCAAGCTAGACATCTGCTGTTTTAAATATTTCAGTGTTTAATCCTATTAGGAGTTTGATTTAACTCGTTTTGAAACCATTAGACAGTTATTGACATATGACTCTTCATTAATCAAAGATCACACCAGAAATCAGGACCATGTTTAACTTCTTATGGAACAAATATTAAAGTGACAATATCACTATGTGACCATCCTCTTTCAGTCAGCATGCAACTGAATATCAACACTGTACCAGTGAGGCCAAGCTGAAGATCTGAGAAATATCAAGTAAATCATAAGATGCTATTTGACTTTTCTATGCCACTAACATAACAACTGATCAATTTGTACGTTAAGATTTGCAATGTCATACAATTCATTTAACAATGCTATTCTGCAAAGATCAGCACGTTGCTCTTGACCTAACCTGGCCAAGTCATCGTCAATAGATAAACAGTACTCATGGTGCTATTAGACTAGGATATTCATGATGTCAGTTGGTTACTTACAACTTTATATAGTGACACGACAGTGATGTTCACTCCAGTACTGCCCATTCAGGAACACTGAGACACATTTTCTAACATGCAAACCCAGTATGAAATAGAGCTGGAAGGGACTTACCACCAGAGAGGAAGCTATGAAGAGCTATGAGCTACAGGAATCAAGCACATGATAAAATTCTGTTCAGTTTTCATGTCGTGTGTCAATAATACAGTGAATTGTTTATTGACACATTTAAGAAACTTTACAGATGTTTGGTTTTGCTTTTTATAAAATTGTCTTTTTTTTTTTTTAAAGTAACGTTTTCATTAAGGGACATTTTCCTTTCACATCTCCAGAGTGAGAAGACTAACAACATTGAACTCACAGATTATATGACTACTGTAAAGGGTATGAAACTTATTGTTTCTCCAGATCCCTGATGAATGATGACCTCTTTACGTCCAGTTTGCTACTGGGTGATTTCTAGCAACATCCTCTGCTGTTTGCCATTTCCTTTGCCTCAAGATTTCATTAAGGACAATATATAAGACACAGAAGGGTCCACACAATTAGTTGATTACAGTGAGAAAATACCAGTCTTATTTTGTCTATGAATGTAATTTCTTCTATCAGTATAGCAGACTAAAAGTGTTCAACCGTGAATACAGAGCTAAAACTGACTGTCAAATGGGAACAGTATGCCTTGATACCAACTTCTTCTGTCTCTCAACTCAGATGGACTTTTATTGTTATTATTTATTTTTAAGAAAACAGTTCACTTAAGAACAGAGGACACAGATCTCTAACAAATCTTTGTTTCAGTGGTTGACCATTCTCTGAAATCATAGAATCATAGGAAGGTAGAAAACATTAACAGAGGCAAGAATTTACACTTGCTAAAAATCTGATTTAACTTAAAAACAAGACTCATTTTATTATTATTATTACATTTAACTATTGATCATATTATTAATAATTCTGTATTTGTATTTATTAATATGAATATATATAAAATTCATTGAAAAAATCCTGTTAATTATTAACTTACAGTGGTACCTATTCAGTAAGTGTAGTTTTAGCTTATAAATGCAGACAGGGATGATGCAAAACAAAAGTCTAATGAAAAACCTGAGATATATATTTAGAATTTACATTTACTCTTATACATTGGAAGCTCTTGTAATATAAAGGCCTTTAGAGAGTTCACATCGGATTTTTAAAGGTTTCAAAGACATTGTTGCTTTAATTTGTTAATTTCTGGAATATTTCTTTTACAAGTGAAAGTCATTTGCCATATATAAAAAAAAAAAAAACACAATTATTTAATGAAAGTCAAAGTGTATTAGAAAAACTATTTTTAGAAAACCCTCCAAATGTGTGTACACAATTTAATTATCAAGAGTTGAAGCACAGGACATTCTTGAGAAGAACATAAAGCCTGTGTATTTACTGAAGAATAAAGGTAACTGTACTCAAGATATCTAATTCTCTGTAAGCAAACTCTGATAAATACTGTCCTTAGTATTTACCCCCTAGTCTCCACATTGAAATGAATGTTTTCTGCAGAGTTTCCCAGATTTTTGTGCCATTATAGAATTAAAATCCTGAATATGCGATTAACCCTACATATTTATTCACTTCAATTTTGATGTTAGGAAGTTATTTTTTTTATTTATATATATATATACATACATAAATACAAACACAAATCCCCTATACAACTCTTATATACTTCCCTATACAAACTTACCTTATTTCTTAATAAGACTTCTCCTGTAATGTTTACTGCAGACGTTTTCCAGAGCTGTCAATATCGGACACACGGTTGTCCTACTGAACACAATAGCTTACTCCAGTTTGAAGAACAATGGACTAATTTTGAACTCTTTCAAAATCTTTTTCTAACTTCTAAGATATTCATTAAAATTTACCATTCTGTGTTTTGTACTAACAGAAACCTGACACAGACATTGAGGAATTTCAGGACTCAAAGAACAGCTGCCAAATGAATACATAAACAGGTACTCTGATTTTCCTTTGCCCAACATCTTTATGTTCACATCACAATTTATATTTTTAAGGTTCCACTTCAACATTATAAATTTAACATAAATATAATATAACTATAGTAAACTGAGATTATCGAATCACAGAACCGTAGAATATCCAGAGTTGGAAGGGACTCGCAAGGATCAATGAGTCCAGCTTCTGGCTCCACACAACATTAAAACACATCTCTGAGAGTGTTGACCAAACTCTTCTTGGCAGGCTCAGTACCATGACCACTGCCCTGGGGAGCCTGTCCCAGTGCCCGACCACCCTCTGGGTGCAGAGCCTTTCCCTAACCCCCAGCCTGACCCTCCCCTGTCCCAGCCCCATGCCGTTCCCTCGGGTCCTGTCGCTGTCCCCAGAGAGCAGAGCTCAGCGCCTGCCCCTCCGCTCCCCTCGTGAGGGAGCTGCAGGCCGCCATGAGGCCTCCCCTCAGCCTGCTCTGCTCGGGGCTGAACAAACCAAGGGACCTCAGCTGCTCCTCATACATCTTCCCCTCCAGATCCTTCACCATCTTTGTACCTTTTCTTTGGACAGTCTCCAACAGTTTTACGTCCTTTTTGTACTGTGGTGCCCAGAACTGCACACAGTGCTTGAGGTGAGGCCGCACCAGCACAGAGCAAAGAGGCACAATCCCTTCCCTTGACTGGCTAGCAGTGCCATGCCCAGTGCTCCCCAGGATATGGTTGTCCCTCCTGGCTGCCAGGGCACACGGCTGGCTCATATTCAACTTGCCATTGACCAGAACTCCCTTCATGCGGGGCTGCTCTCCAGCCACTCTTCGCCCCATCTGTATATATATTACACACAAGACATAGCTACAGCCATTACTAACTATGATGTAATTTAGGTGATAGTGCACTATTTATGTGTGTATAAAGCATTTTCACATTTAGAGTTGCTCACAAAGGGAGGTCAGGCTGAGCTTCTTCTGAAAAGTAATAAAAATTCTGAGGCAGTATGTGTATCTGATGAGATCTGCTACTATGGTAAAAATAACTAAAACTGTTATTCAGCAACAGAATGATTTTTTTTCCATCCTAAACCAGGTGTAAGTTTGACTGGTAATTTTATTTTCCCACATGAACACAATCAAGGTGGAATTCTCTTTAGTTGGACATCTATTTTCCTTTGATTTACATATCTCATGAGCACATAATGAACAACTCATTTCAAATACAGGGAAAGTCAATGAATAACAGAAGAGCTTATCTTACTGTTAGGAAAAACAGAATTTCCACATCTTTCTGATAAACAGGAAAGATAGAACATTAAAGATTTCAAGAAATTCTATTTGTTACAGTATTTTTTTTTTTGGGGGGGGATATCATTTGTTATTTATTAATGGATCTACACTGGAAAACAATCACGAGTAGAATTCTATATCGCCACTGTTTCTATTTAAAGCAAGTAAAATTTCTATTTATAGCATTTAATCTATTTCTTCTTCTGCTTTCAGCTCCACTGCAAATTGCATTTTGATAAAACAAGGTCTTTAATAGAGGGCATCATATTAAAATGGACAGACCTTTCTGAACTTGCTCCAGGAAATTACCACATCAGAAAGAAATCAGGAATTATGTAAAGTACTTGTAGTAAAATACTCTCGTTCTTCTTATGCTTCCAAAATGGCTTTCTTCCCATTTTCTTTTCTTCTTGATATAAGCATAAGTAGAAGTTCTTGAGATGTAATCAGCTCACTGGCAGTGGTTGGCAAAAAAAATTTCTATTGGTCTGTGGAGAAATGGCTACTAACTTGATGAGGGGTATTGTTGATTTCATCTCATAAAAAGCATACTAAGAAACTAAATGAATGAACTATTGTTGATTTCATCTCATAAAAAGCATACTAAGAAACTAAATGAACCCCCTCCACCACCTCACTTATTTCTGTCATTTGCAAAGAAACACAGTACCTTTTGCTATATTTATGCTGTTATTCTCATGTCAATATCATTTAGCTCACACAGCTGGAGGTATTTTCTCACAAAACAGCTATCGCTTTCTAGTTTAAAGCTATCCTGCTCTAGTCTTCTGATATTTCTATATCATAGAATCATAGAATGGTTTGGGTTTGAAGGGACGTTAAAGATCACCTAATTCCCCTCCCTCTGCCATGGGCAGGGACACTTCCCACTAGACCAGGTCACTCAAAGCCCCATCCAGCCTGGCCTTGAACACTTCCAGGGAGTTCACAGCTTCTCTGGACAACCTGTTCCAGTGCCTCACCACCCTCATACCTATTTCTGCTATTCTCCATGCTACTAGGTTAATATTATGTTATTGGGAAAACAAAACAAAACAACAAAAAATATGTGAGGCCAAAACAACAATTGGATTGCAGATCTTTCTTGATTAAATATAAATTAATATATTCTGGTGTATTTACCGATTTATTGATGCTATCTGTATAACAATCCAGAAATAGGTACTACTATAAAGCATTTTTTTCTGTAAAAGAAATTATTTTTCTGTTTCTACAATGACATTCAGTTGACATATAAAAGACTTTAAAATTACAAATTTAAAATATAACTATCTTTGACCTTATGAAAATGATTTTTTTTCTATCATCTCTTGCATGTTACTGGAACTTACAAATGAATATGTTAAGAAAGACACATTTTTATTAGAATGTCTCACAGCACATTCTCTAGTCTCTAGAATACTGGAAATATTTGTAACAAATAAATTTATTCAAATTGATTAGATTTTAACAATTCCAATGGCAGGAGATAACATCAGCAGATAATACATTTTTAGTTGAATGTTTCTCTAGAGTGGTTCCATACCAGCATATTTCTGACACAGTTCTCTCTTCTCAACCTGGGTAACATTCACATCTCATTGAAACAATTTGTTTAAATGCATACTTGGTTACCTGATTTTCTCCACTCTATAGTCAAAATAGAAACAGAACTATCAAATACTATATCTTTTTTTTTTTTTTTGAAACCATAGGAAAAAAAAAGAATAATAACACTGTGTTTTATGGTTTTAGACTAGACTATAATACTAGATTAGATACTGGGAACTGGAACACTGCAGAACACCTTGAAGGCAAAGTAAGAAAATACAAAATCAGGGAATGTTCTGTTCACCTGTCCTTTCTTAATACTCTTATTTTATACTCAACAGACTTTATTTTAAATAAATAAATAAATAAATATCATGTTGTATAATTTAGGCATGGAAGAGTAAGAAAAGTATGGACTTTTATTGAAGAAAAGTGGTGCTAATAAAAGGTGGATTTTCTTCACAGGCAGAAATCAAAGATATTTAATTATAATTTATTCTGCAGATGTAATTCTTTCTGCTTTTCTTTTAGGTTTCTCAGGGAAAGTATCCCTTCATTTTTCATCCACTGAAATTAATATTGCTGAAGAATTATCAGTTCATTACCAAAACGGCTTTTTGCTTGCATTGTAAAACTGTTAAAGATTTTTTTTAATTTTTTTTTTTCTCTTTTATGAGTAAGGATGCTGGACTTTGTTTAGTCTTTCTAGTAAAGGGCTTATTTCAAATATAAATGAAAGTCTTTCATTTTTATATGAATTAGTTTTTAAAAGCAGAATATTGATATTACTGTGGCAGAATTTTCAGTATTATCCCAAGCCCAGGACTAATATTGCTTTTAAGTTGTTAACCCAATAATAGTGTTTTTCCTCAACTTTGTTTAAAAAATAAGAAATAAAAATAGAAGTTGCTTGAGCTGAATGATAATTAACAAGCTGCTGTTTAGGAATAAAACTTTAATATTTATTTGACTGCAAGGCTTTTCTTTATGACAAAATCTGTGTTGTAAGAACATAGTTGAATAAGTATATAGATGATTTTTTTCTTTCTACTGAAGGGGGAAATACTCCAATGAAACATTACATAAGACACAAGAATATGAGCATGAACACTGATTAACTGAACTTCAGTCTGATTTGCTGTATTTTTTTATTGCTTAATATGATATCACTATTAATGATTTGAGAGCGCGTAAACTTTGTGATTCAGGTTCAAATGCCAAGACAATCAAAATTAAAAGTTTTTTTTGGTATTTGCTTGTTGGAGTATTTTACCTATGTTTCTTTATTTTCATATGTTAAGACAATTAACACTAAATGAACAAAAAATTTTATTCAGGCAAATGCATCCCAAATTCTAGATTGTAAGGTGCAATTTTAAGGTCTTGCATATTAGAAACAATATCTACAGTTCCATGCACTCTTGTTTCACTTAGTAAGGTGCACTGAGCCTAAGAGTTTGAAAGAATGAAGTGTGGAACCTACATAACTTCCACTGACATTTACTTCTGCATGCAGCTCTACTGAAGTAATGAAATACATTTTTCAGCGTGGAAAGGAATGTATTTTGCAAACACACTAGCAAACTGTCTTTATTCATCTGTCTTAATAACAAGTAATAAAGGAAAAAATGAATTAATTTATATATTTATATCAATTTTTTCCTTCTTCTTGTATCTTATTCAGATTTTTATTATTATTATTTAATTTTTTTTTTTTTTGAGTGGTGATACTTGGACCTTTATTTATGGATTCAGACTCTGGAATTATATGAAACCAAGATTTGGTCTTTTGATAGTTTTTTTTGTTTTGTTTTTGATTTTTTTTTCTTTTTTAGTAATATGAATGTTACCAAGTTCTGTCAATATCCGGCTAGCAATTCAGATTATGTTTAGCCCTGGCCCGGATGAACTCTTGATGCAAATAAAGCAAAAGAATACCATTTGCCTTTCTTAATACTAACATTTGTTTCACAATTTAAATAGCGACACTTTGAATATTTTTTTTTCTTGTAAAATAGATCCTTCATAGCAAAAAAAAACCAAAAACAAAACCAAAAAAACCATTTTGTAGTGCTCAGAAAATCACCACAAGCTGATGTGATGCTAGGAATACTTAGTATAGAAACAACAGTTTTCATTATCTTTACAGATAAGTATACTCCCTAAATACTTTGCTATGGCTACATGCAGTGCTCTGCATTGACCTACCCTTTCACTTGAATTTTCTTTTGGGATTAGAAACTGTACTTCAGGCAGGCTGGCTTTTCTAGCAGTCTTGGGACCTCATTTTCAGGGAAGACAAAGACTGTCAAATGCACTTGAAATTCACTGCAGAATGGAAGAGCAAAAGAGATTCAGATCTTTCTTTCATCAGTCAGCGCATCCCTCTTTTATTATATACTTTGGAGAAAAAGATGTTCCCATGTCTTGTGTTTTGGTTTTTTTCTCTCTTTTTTTTTTTTTTTTTTCCTGATGCATTACACATTTTATCTTCATCCTAAAGGATAACTTTGACAGGTAAAGGTGGAGTGAGGAAAATGGCTGTTCCTTGGTACAGTTTAGCATTCAACTGTAACATAATAGTTTAGAAGGAGGGAAGAGTATGAGAGTTCCCAGAAAGTGTGGATACATAGCTATTGTAGTAGTAATATTTATTCTGAATTGTTTTTAGAACACAATCTTAACTGTGCAGTTATAATGACAGCAAGAGCTTCCATTCGTTACTGAAGGAAGATAGAGTCCATGACGATTAAATCTTTAATTAAATGTACTTTTTTAAAAAATAACCTTTTTTTTTTTTAAAAAAAAGCTATTTACCTAAGAAATTTAAAATAACAAATGGTGTCCTGCTACATTTTAAAAAGAGCATAAAGAATCTATCTGTGGTACTGTAACAGAAGAAATATTTCTGATGCTGTACAGAAGTAGTATATTGTATTTCCTCAGCATTATTGTCTCTCTGCAGTTCTCATGTCACTTTTTGGGACTTAAGCCATTTCTCACTTACTTAAAGAACATGTAGACTTCAGTAAGTACACAGTTCCTTTCTAGAATAAAATATAGAAAATGTATTCAGAAAACAAGCTTGTCTAGCTATGTACCTTATTGTTTAGTTTCAAGCTCCATTTAAAATAAATAAATAAATAAATAAATAAATGAAACCAAACACCTATTAGTTTCATTCTTTGAGACACTCATTTTTTCCTCTATGCCATCATTTGGAAAAGAACATGTTTAACAAGGCTATTTACATGTCAGTGTTCAGATCATAAATAATTCAGATTGCTTCTAATTCAATATTCAGATGATAAAATACAGATTACTTCTAATTTCAAAGTCATAGTGCTAGGAATTCTCTCTGTAGTCTTAATATTATTTCCCTGGCCTGCCCTATGGAGTGCTCTCAGGGAAAAATGCATATCTCTTGAATTTTAGGAAGAGAAGGGAAGAAGCAAAACCCTATTACAATCCTGCAAAATCTCAGATTGTAAAAGTTAAAAAAAAAAAAAAAAAGTTACAAATCCCTTTCTTCTCATAGAGGCGTGCAATCTATGTAATTATTACTTTTGGAAGCTATTGCATGCCAAATGTTAAAAACACCATTTCCTGTCCAGCATCCTACTGAATGTAATGAGTTTTAAAATGTCACATGAGTAAAGAAGTAGGGCAGGGAAGTCTGAAAGGATGTTATAGTCTCTGAGAGGCAGGCTTGCTTATATCCTGGATACATTTATAACAGTCCCAGAAAATCCATGGTAGTACTAAGATATTATTTAATAGGACAATAAAGGTATTTAACTCAAATATGTGTAGAGATGTCCTTTTTACATTTGTCTATGTGTTTTTAGCAATATAGATATATTCACGAAGAATAATTTTTGTCAAAATGTATAAAATGTTGCAATAAAAATGTTCATATCCTTCTTTGTAGCTTTCTGTCTGCATCTGTCCTCCTCTTTGTACCTTCTCCTCTGCCTTAATTACTTGTTTTTCTTTTGAAGATTAGCACAGGTTCCTACAATCAGTAAAGTAGTATGAAAACACTTTTTTTTTTTTTAATTTAAATTCCAAACCATAAAAAGATTCAAGAATCACTCAGACAATACGACATAAGGGACATGATGCAACAAACAAGAAGAATTTGGAAAGGAAAAAGAAAAGAAAAAAAGAAAGAAGAAAAAAAGAAAGGAAAAAGAAAGGAAAAAGGAAAAAAGGAAGAATTTTGGAAAGGAAAAAAAAAAAAAAAGAGGAATACCTTTTCAGGTCTTTGAGGTCTTGGTATGACTAATGCAAATTTGTATTCTCTCCTCTCTGGATATGCTTGTCTATGAACAAATGAAGGATAAGAGAAATTTTAGTCAAAACTGCTCACTACGGTATCATAATCCTCAGGACCTCTTCTGACCTATAATTACTAGTGATGTCATGTTATCTCCTCAAGGCCACACAATTAGATCTTGAATCCTAGGCTGGTAAACCTAGGATTTTGTGGCTTTTTCAAGATCAATCAATGGACAGAGTTCAAAGATGTTGAGAAGCAGAGGAGCTGTTTTGATTAATTTTGACAGAAGCACTGTGTCAGTGGATGTAAATAATAATAATAAAGAAAAAGATTAAGTAATGTGTGATGCCACTGGGGAAAAAAAAAAATAATCCTGTTAGTTACACATTTAGAAGGCACCCCTGAAAGTTATCGGGAACAGATACAGAATTTTCTGTGGAGTAAATTAGTCTGCTCTCCTTTTTTGAGGATATGTAAATATAATTGTTGGGTGAGACTCAAAAGCTTTTTTCCATTCTCATGTCATTCAGTCTTTTTTCCTAAGGGATATTACGTCCAAGTAAACTCCTAAATAATTTGTTTAAAGCTAGTAGTGAAAACACCAATGAGGAATGTCACAGCTTCTAAGTTTACCTTGGTAAGTTTTATGAGTTGCACTGTACCCTGTCAAAAACTGTTTTCTCTGAGACCTTAAGTCTACAAAATTAGAAAAAGGGAACCTAGATACATTGACATACACTGAGAAACCCATGTAGAAATAACTCAGTGTGGGGGCTCACATCTGCACACATTATTGCTAGTTTTCCATTGTGAGCGGACAGATGGCCAACACTTCTGTTTTTCTGCGAATATGGCTACACGGACACTGTGTAAAAAGTATGGTGATTCTTGTGTTTGCTCACAAATTTAGGGTATTAATAGTGACTGAAAAGTAATTGTTATGATAATATGACACTATTTACAAAACCTGCTACTTCAATGAAATTAACTGTTAGGGGATGACTATTAATGAAGCACACGGGTTTCATCAGCAGCTATGTCATTTACCATATCTTACTGCTGATGTGCCGTGAATTATTGGGAATGGACAGGAAAATATTAATTTTGCAATTACAGATCTTTACCTTACCTTGTCTTTGTTGTTGCAGTGAGAAAAATTCAGTGTGATTAGAGAAATAAAATGAAAAAAGAAATTATTTCTACAAAGAAAACCTAAAATCTTCTGCCTTAGTTTTTCTGAGCAGAACCTCCTATCCTCCATTTTCCAGAAGGAAATTGCTTTTAGGATCATTTACCCAACAATTAACCACAAGTCATTTGTAAACTGAATTCAGATGAGGGTGTATAATTCATGAGTCTCTACAAATACTTGTGTTTAGTAAATAAAACCATAGACTCAGTATTCCGTAAAAGAGAAGACATGTGATACCTGCAGTCTCCTGGATGTCTGGAAAATGAGCCAACACTGAAGAAAATGTGCACTTTTCACTCTTTTATATCAAACATTGGAAAAATCCAGCCAGTAATATTTGAAAACTGCTTAGTCTCTTAACAGAACAAACAAAAACCAATTAAAAAAAAAAAAAAAGGAAAATAGAAAGACATTCAAAGTAGATAAATGTTTCAAGGGCTTATGAAGTTCATTTTCCGAGAAGTTTCAAAGCAAATTCTTCTGTAATTCCAGTATTACAGTAAGCCATTTATTCTAAACACAACAGGAAAAAGAGTATCTATCACTTGGATATTTTTAAACTGTCTCCCATAATACATTCCTGATAAATGAACCATTGCAGGGCCAACCTAAAATGGGGAAAGAGCACTACCAGTGAAAGCATTATTGTCCTTGCACTACCTTTAATCTCAAACTGCAGATGCACAGATAGCCTTTGTTGCTTGGGAAGAAAAGTTTCTTTTTCACTGTGTTCAATTCATTTGCTTTGAATAGCACCAATACATACGTTTTTCTCTGAGTTTTTCATCAAAGCACTTACCAAAGTGAAGAGGCATTGAGCTTCTGTTCCTTTAGCATTTCACCCATATTGAGTCACCACCTAAATAATGCTGTTTTGTTTTAGCTCTCATTTATAACCGTATTTGGTAAAGGATCATGCTGTCAAAATGCAGCATTTTAGATCCACATTTTTATCACTAGAGAAATGCTAAAGAGTGGTTAAGTCAGTAAGTGAGATATTAATAATAAAATTTAAAAAGTCTTTTATTAGGAAAGGTAAATTTTATAATCGATTTGGAATCACTTATGAATTTTAACAACTGCGTTTGAAATTTGGGTGGTCAAAGTGCAAGCAGAAAATATGCTATGTGAGACTGTTTAACCAAAAAAGGGACTTCAGCCACTGAAACAAAAAATCACTTCAGCATGAAGAATAATCACATTTCATTCTTAATGAGTCTTGGATTAGTACAGAAAACATTCCTTCATCAAGCAACCTTCCAGATCTTTAGATGCATAAACTTGAAGGAACACAAAAATGCCCTACTTAACATTAACACCAACCTCCACCTACACTTCAATTGATACATTTCAAAATTGCATTAGTTCATTAGGAAACACATAAGAATTACAAAGAATTTTAGAAGATAAAAGACATTTTTTGAGTAAGGTGAGGAACTCATGAATTTTGTCCAATTACATATCAACGTACTTCCCTATTAATATAATAGCTAGTCATGACATGGAAGCCAGAGTCATGCGTGTGTTGAAATTAAAATGTTTGAGAAACATTGATTTTCTCTGAACACAGGATAGGATAACACAGGTTAGGATAGTTTTTCAAACAGAAGTAGAATGTATGTCACACAAACCTTGGATAGGTTTTTCCTAGAACAGGTGTTTCTTCTTCACACTTCCTCTTCCCCTCCTCCTCCCCCCTGCCAAAAAAAAAAAAAAACAAAAAACAAAACAAAACAAAAAAAAAAAAAAAAAAAAAAAAACACATCACCACTAACAACTGCTAAAAAAAACAAATTTTTGGACATTTTTAATTGTCCTGACTTTAAAGTCAAACGAAACAAAAGCACCATAATGAAAAATGAAGAAGACCACATTCCATGGGTATGAACTACTAATAGAGACAGCATACATTTCCGATACATTTGAAGTGTTTCCAGTAGCATTTTAAAACAAAACAATCAGTGTAAATGTTTGAAGCAAGTAATTTTTAATGGCATAAATGTAAAATGCTGCAAATATGGTTGCTGCACATGTTCATGCATAGAGTTTACTAATTACATATGCAAACATTTGCTAAGAAGTAATTCAGTAAATAGCACAGTGAAAATGATTCTAAACATTTTTAAAGGATACATTTATATCCTGAAAGCTAGAGTGAACAGTTTAAACACAAATATCATCAACTTTTTCTATTTAAAAAGCTAATTTTAAGTTATAATATGTTTAAAAATAATATTAATGTATTCCAATTTTGTTAGGCTTATGATAAAGTTGGGTGTTTCTTCATGACCTCAAAACTTGCTGAATTCTTTTTTGTTACAAATAATAATGATAATAATAATAATAATTTTTTTTTTTGGTCATGTTTTCTTACCAGATAGCAACTGCTCTCTTCTTCAGGAATGGAACTTACAGAAGCGCAAGCTTTTACTGAGCTAGTACAGGCTGTGTACCACCTGTAGAACTATGGGCATCATATCAGGGTGACTGTTTTCCCTGAACAGACTATCATCATCAAAAAAGGAAGATCCTCACTCTAGTTGCATTTATCCTTCCCACATCTGCAAAAATAGTTCCTACACTGGTAGGAACAATGTAGTGCTCCATATATGGGATGAGCAGCAGCAGATTTGGGCATCAGCATTTGGAGGGTCATTCTCAAAGCCCTCTTTAAAAAAATAACACTATTAATCAAATGTTAGAACACCACCTTCCAGAAGACCTCAGAGGGTTGTCATTACCCTTTGGATGAAGTATAAGCCAATAAATAATTTAAACCAACACATCCAGCTAACTATTCGGTGTATCTTGACAAAACCTTCTTGTTTGCTAGAATTAAAATCCCTACAAAGCCTTTTCAAGTACACCTCTCCTGTCACTGCAGCCATGCAAATACTTAAAGGTACGATCAAAACACTCTATCAAGTTCCCTCGATTATATTAAAAACAATAGTGTTTTTTTTTTTTTTGTGGGGGGGGAGTTGTTTTGTTTTCTTTTTGAGATCCTATGATTTTTTTCAACTATTGGAATGATTATTTAAGGGGCTTTATTTTTTGTTTTAAAAAAACACTCTTCAGTGTTTTAATATTCCTCAATTTATGGATCGTAATAACTGGATCTCTGCAACAGGCAACTCTACTTCTGTTCCACATTCCCACTAATTACCTATTTTATTTATGACATTGAAAACTTCTACTTAACTGACTATCCACTTCAGTCTTTTGGAGCCTTTGCATCCTTGTATAGTTTGCCTAATATAGTTATTCTGTAAGCATAGCTTACTTTATGTAGTTCTGAAATTAGTATTTCTCATGTCCTATCTTACCAAGTGATCCAAATCTTCCTGAAGCAATGACCGGCACACTTTATTATTTAACCATTTCTACAACCTTTTTCATCTTTAAAAATATTTTCTAGAACATTTTCTTTAAGGTCATTGAAGAAAGTATTAAAATAATATCAGGTCAGAAATCTATTCCTGCTTAACTTCCCTCAAAGGGCATTCAGTCATGTCATCTTCAGGACTTAAACGTATTTATTCAACAGTTATTTGTGAAAATATTCTATGTTAAATGTCGACACAATGGAAAACATTTAAAATTATATGTAACTTTTTTTAACTGAAATAAGCTTCATGTTTTTTAAGGTATGATTATAAGACTAACAGTACACATACCAGGTTCTGGAAGGCATATTGATTAAATGGGCACCTATATTTAGTTATGTTTTAATTCCCCAAGGCAGTTGGCAGGGCATATTTTTACAATGGAAAATATATGAGGCCAGTAGTCTTTTATCCTGCCTATGTGCACTCATAACTAAAACAAGTTTTCAGGGAAGCCATCCTCGAACTGACAAAAGGCTCCCTCAGCACTATCACTGAGCACATAAAGAATGTTTTGTACCTTGTGCTTGGGTAATTGTGTGTGAGAGTTAGGGGCTGGAACATGGAGAGTGAGCTCCTTGTTTATAGAAAACTCTAGACTTCAGCCTCTTACAGTACAGAGAGGCATATTATCACAGATCGGCACAGCACACTGCTATCCAATAGGCTTTTCAATAGGGTAAAGAAGAATTAAAGAAATATTGGACTGCAACTTATAATGACAGATTCTTGTCACACATTTTTTTGGTCTGAATTTCATCTTATTGCCAGGTAGAAAGACTTCACAGACAATAAGAATGAGATTCCTCATTAAATACGTGTTGATTCTTTGACTACATTTCTTGAAGTAGCTACCTTAGTTCACAAGATGTTTCTTCTGAAGTGTTGAATAACTTATTTCCTCTTTTATTCACTGGAGATTCTGCAAACACACACCTTTTTAAAAATATAATTTCAAATCAATGATGTTTTCAACAAGATGATATGACAAGTCACATACAAAGCAAGCTACACTTCTGACCCTTTTCAGTGCACCCTTGAATTCCTTAGCCTATATTTGCCTCTAGAGCCTCCCTTCAAGAGGCAAACTCTTCCTGCAGCCTCAAGGGTACATTATACTCCTATAATAAGGCCAGTCTGTATAGGCAGAAAAAAAACTGCTTACAAAAAGCACTGGTGAATGGCTTTCAGTCTCATACAAGAGCCTGTCAAAGTTGTCCCACCTGGCATGTTCAACAACATGGAGGGCTTTCTGCACTCTAGAAGGGATCAGAACAGGAGGAAGTTAGTTAAAACTGATTCACCTGAAATTAAGATTGACAGTATTAAGACACTATGAGAACACATCACCTCCCACTGCTTCAGACACAGCTTGCAGCATTTACTCAAACAGCATCAGGCATACTCCTCAGCAGATCAATTCAAACTTAAAGAGACATGCCAGCAGCACAACTGGATGACAGCATTGCAGATAAAGAGAGGGGATGTGGGTCTGGTACAAGAGCATATGTGGTGGCAGTGCTTTTTATTCCATAAGATGATTGAATTCAACAATCAAATGCAAGAAGCAGTGGTATGTATCTCTGTGCTTTGCTCCCAGATATGTATATAATGATATTCCTTATACAAATATGGGTCCACGTGTCCTTGATGGCAAGTTGTTTGTGGAGTTAAAAAAAAAAAAAAAAAAAAAAAAAAAGATCAGGCCAACTTGCTAAATAGATGAGCTCTGGTTATCCTGGCAGACCAAAACTCTTCATAGACAGATGCAAAGAACAGATTAGGATAGCCTCTTCTTGTGCACATGAATACTTCTAGGATTATAGGTTAGTTGCCATCTCTCTGCTCCCCTCAGATATAATCTTGTATGTCCCCCAGAATGAGTAGTTGTCAGCCAGTGTTTGGGTACCATTTTCATAATTCAAAGAACTTTTGAAAGGAATTCGTCTCTATTATTTGTCAGGCAATCATGCTCATCTGAGGTGCCTTCAAGCAGTGCTCGTAACAGGGGAGTACTAAGGGCTAGGCACCTATACTAGTATCTTAAACAGTTCGTGTTCATTTTAGAAGTTATTTTGTAATATTTGCTTCAGGAAGAGAATACATGTAGTCTCAGAAGCTATGGCTGAAGGCACAGCTATATGGATGGAGGTGGGTCTCAGTAGTTTCATGAACAGGATGAATTGCCCTCAGGCACTAACACATATTAGTGTGTACTTGATCCCCCACAAACAGATGAATCATTTCCTTAATGATTTGGCTACTTTTAGCCAAATTAATTTCATTCCTAGAAAGGGATTTGGTTGCTTAACACTGGTATCTTGTTCTTTATTGGTCTCATATTTAGGGAAACATGCTAAACTGAAAGCCCTAGGCACAGGCATGCCCCGGTGTAGTCATCCATCATTGTCCCTTTCACCCAGAGTACTTCCTAGAGATGCAAAATCAGAGTAGAACTTAACACACACACACACACACACCTTCTCCTTCCTCTCTATTCCCTTGCCAGCCAACCCCAGCCCCATGGTTCCTTTGTCCAGTCTCTGAAATTGTCATGGTCTTCAGTCCAATAGTAGTGGCTAGGGCACTAGAATCTTAGAAAGATCACTTTCCCCGTGGACAGTATTTCAGAGCACATTAAGCTTCCACACTGACAGAAAAGAAAGGTGTTGAACATTTGATACTGTGTATCAGTGGGCATGTTAAAATTAAATAAAAATATTGAAGTTAAATTTTATCACATATTCACAGAACCGCCCCCCCCACACACACTTATGCTCTTTGTTGTCTGAATCTCCTCTGCCCTTACTCAGCAACCCCAGGTCACCACACATGTGATATGATCACACCTCAAGAGAGGACCACCCTGTGTGAGGAATCCAGCTGTCATTGTTTGCAGTGCTGTCACCTGGGACATACATCACTTTCTGGGTCTTCAATTCTAACATCCTCACACTTTCCATTTAACTACTTATTTTGCCATTCCCTGTCAGATCACCTGGGGGGCTAGCAGCTCCTTAGGGCTGGAGGCAACAGGGGCTCCCCGTGGGATTTTTAGGACAGGTTGTGGGGAGCTGCAGACTGACCCTGCTGGGCATCGCTGGAGCAGGAGCTGGGAGCCCCAAGGACTGACATGGGGTCCTGGGCCATGGGCAGGGACAGAAGTGCCACTGGGCCATGACACACTTTGATGTCCCTTGAGAGAGGCAAATGCCAGATGTGGCATTTTGGTACTTACTTACAAGTTACAGCTGCAGACTGGAGATAGTGCATATGCCACGAAGACACAATTTGCCCTTACCAGGCTGTGAGGCCACAGCAGCCAATCTTCCCTCCAACTTTTGAAGGAGCCAGCAACATTAGACCACCTGAGTGACCAGAGGCCCCACTCGGCTGGGACTGGGACTGCCTGTATCCCTTCTGCTTCTCTAGTGATGGCAGTGTGCAACTATCCGTGTATGACCACCACCAAAAGTGCAATCATTCCACCTATTCTTACCTGATTTCCATCCCAATTACCCAGCTCTGTGCAGATGTTTTGAGCTGAGATGCCACTTGGAGACACTGGCTGATGAAAAGCTGCACCTAAAGCCAGTCATCCTGTGACCTTTACCTAGGACATAACTAAAGTTCTAGGTTTAGTTATATGGCTTCTGCCTGAAATGTCTATGTATTTTTTTAAAGGCGTCACAGCCCAGCTCTCTGCAACTTGCCATATGTAAGGTTACTTAGTTAAAGGCTAACTACTGTAAACACAAAGGGAGAAGGGAGCAGAGGAGGTTCAGAAGAGCAAGGTCTACCAACCTTGTAACCTTATCAGTGAGAATAGAGCATATAGGGAAAACTGTCCAGGGAGAACAATCATGGTGTGAAACCCACAGAGGAGTCACATTTTGGTGACCTCAGAGAAACTCTTTCACTGCAGACTACAGCAGGTGGCAGTTTAAAGGAAGTAGCAGTCTGTGGTTCATTATGGGATGTGGGGGGAAGAGCATTAGGGATTGTAAAGAACTTAGAGGGAGCTCTAAGATGATTGTGGGAACATGAGAACCTTATTACAGAATATTTAGGTAGGATATTACAGGATATTTAGGAAGGACCAAAAAGGGAAAATAGTAATAGGGGAGGAACAAGCACGAGAAAATAGATGAAAAGGGAGATAAAAAGGTCTGGCCACATATAAACAAGGGGCTGGTGTGAGAGAGCCGTGAGATTACAATAGCAGTCTATCTAATATTCTTGTTAAATTCTACTTCTAAATATTTTCTATGTGTGTGTGCTCTCAATTCTGTGTGAATGTTATCGATTCTGGGGTGTGAACTTCAAACTGGACTAGTCTCCAAGAATAAGAGGTCTGAGTGCCAGCAACTGTAGTGGTATCGCAAAGCCCAGGGGCTCATAGGCCCAAGCACCAGCAATAAGGGGAAATCAATGGATTCCAAGTAGCACCAGCTACTAGACAGGCTGAGACAAGCTTATCTAAGACAAGCTACAGAAGGGACCAATATGTTGTGAGTGTACATGTTCCACTAGCAGACTTTAGACTCCATTGATAGAAGAGAAAGAATGAGAACAGGCAATCTTTGTTCATACTTGTGAATGCTGTAAGTGTATAAAGTGGGACAGTAAATGCGGATGTGGAAAAAAAAAAAAAAAAGCATTGCTTTCTGTCTATAAAGAGCTGTGTAGCTAGCTATGTATTTATTTGTCTATTTAGAATACATGTTCCTCCTAACTATTGGCTGGGCATGGGGATACTTCAGCATCCTTGCATCAGTTGAAAAAGGTCAGGAGGAATCCCCATTGACCCCCAAACCCACTGCATTCAGCAACCTGTAGTACTGTGTATCTTGCCAGGTGATGGCTGGAAAACTGGCACAGCTGTCAAGGCCAGGGAAGGAGTCTGGAAGCCCCTGTAGCTGTGTTCATGGGAAGCAGAATTTTGGGCTCTTTCATGGCTCAGTAAAGGGAAGACAACAAAGTCTGGCAGTGGCTTTTTAATGTAATTTTATTGAAAGCTACTTGGTATATGTGTGTAAGTTGCAGGTAAGTTCTATTTCATTTGGCCATAACTGGCTTTATTATATGCCTATATTATACATAACTGCAACTCCAGATATTGCAATGGTGGTAGTGAAGATGCTTTGGCCACCAAGGGCCAAACTAGAAATGTGCTGAAGGGGAGAATAACACTTGATTTTCATGAAAGTGGGTTTTGCAGTCCAGTGTTGGGTGTCAGGTTTAGCATGGATCTCTCCAAGTGTGGTGTGTCATAAGGAGGGTGCACATGAGGTTGCTGTGCTAACATAGCAGGGACCATTGAGTTTGTAGTGTGGCTGTATAGAAACATGTGACTGGTGGCCCAAAACAATCTCCACTGCGTGCAGGTGAGCTTTTTACAGGTATTTCATGAGGTAACAAAACTGACAGACATCCTCCAAGAGAGGAAGCTCCCTGATGCCATTCCTGTAAGTACTGGGCTGATTAGAAATGCAGAAAGACTAAATGCATAGCTGTCTGTCTGATCAACGTTGGCTATTCCTCATGTTTTGGGGAATAAAGATGCCAGATTTCTGGCAGTATTCCCAGCTTCTTCAGCTACCCTCATCCCTTCATATGCCTGTGTGTGAGCTTACAAGCTCTGCCCTTTGGGGGATGGAGAGCATAACTGAGAGGACATGCAAAGGAGTGTGTTGTCAGATTCCCTGGGAGGTCTGGTATATTTGCTGATTCTCTCCTTCCCTTCTCGCCTACCACTTCCTTTCTTGCTGTGTTTTAAGTGCTAGGCTGTGCTACAAAACTCCCTCCTGTGTGCTGCGAACGGTGAATGTAGGAATCGCCAGGTAGGACACTGATGTGTGCTTAGCCCCAGGAAATGTACTTGACATTGTGTCTTTCTTGACCCACTGCCTACTGTATAGCTGACCTGCCTGTTAGGCAAGGGATGTTATATAGGGCATGGTGCCCTTAATGACACTGCTAAAGAAAGGTATTACTCACAGTGAAGGTGTGGATCTTTGGTGGGGCGAACCCCCTGCGTTCACACAGAGCAGTATTATCAATCTGGGTGCCTGGGGTTCTGTGGGTATTATGAGGAACAGAGTAGAACTGCCTGGAAAATGAACTAGTGACAGAAGTAATAGAATTGGGCTCATGTGACAAAGTTTTGGTAGCGGTTGGCTGCAGAGATGGCCTCTGTGAGCAGAGCATAGAAGCTGCCCCATGTCAGATCATAGCCAGATCCAGCCAGCTGCAAAATGGACCTGCTGCTGGCCAGAGCTGAGCCAATAATCTAAGTTATTTGTGTCTCTGGGACAGCAGATTTAAGAAAGGAAAAAACTTTCTGTTAAACAGCAGCTGGTAGAGAGAGGTGAGAAACAGCCCTGCAGACACCAAGGTCAGTGAAGAAGGAAGGGGAGAGGTGCTCTAGGCTCTGGAGCAGAAGTCCTCTGAGGCCTGTGGAGAGGCCCCTGGTGGAGCAGGCTGTCCCCCTGCAGCCCATGGGTCCCACACGGAGCAGATCTCCACGCTGCAGCCCATGGAGGAGCCCCCGGTGGAGCAGGTGGATGTGGCCTGGAGGAGGCTGCGGCCCATGGAGAGCCCCCGCAGGAGCAGGCCCCGGGCCGGAGCTGCAGCCCGTGGAGAGGAGCCCACGCAGGAGCAGGGGGTCTGGGGGGAGCTGTCGCCCGTGGGGGACCCATGCTGGAGCAGTTTGCTCCTGATGGATGGACCCTGTGGTATGGAGCCATGTGGGAGCAGTTCTTGAAGAGCTGCTGCCTGTGGGCAGCCCACCCAGGATCAGTTCGGGAATGACAGCATCCAGTGGGAGGGACCCCGCGTGGAGCAGGGGCAGAGAAGGACTGTGAGGGAGCGGCAGAGATGAAGCGTTAGGGACTGACCGCAGCTCCCTTTCGCCGTTCCTCTGTCACCCTTGTTTGGAGAACATAAAGGAGAGTGGATCGAGGGGAAGGTGTTTTTAGTTTGCTTTTTAGTTTCTCACTGTTCTAGTCTTCTAGTGACAGAAAATAAATTATATTAATCATAGAATCATTAAGGTTGGAAAAGACCTTCAAGATCATCTGGTCCAACCATCCCCCTTCCACCAATATCAACCACTAAACCACGTCCCTAAGCACCAGGTCCAACCTTTCCTTGAGCACCCCCAGGGATGGTGATGCCACCACTTCCCTGGACAACCTGTTCCAAAGCCTGACTACTCTTTCTAAGAAGAAATGTCTCCTGATTTCCAACCTAAACCTTCCCTGGTGCAACTTGAGGCCATTCCTTCTAGTCCTATCGCTAGTTATCTGTGAGAAGAGGCCGTCCCCCAGCTTCCCAGAACTTCCTTTCGGGTAGTTGTAGAGAGCATTAAGGTCTCTCCTGAGCTTCCCCTTCTCCATAAGAAACAACCCCGCTCCTCATAGGACTTGTGTTCCAGACCCTTCACCAGTTTTGTAGCCCTCTTGCTATGTTCAATCTATTTTTCCTGTGATGGTAATTGATGAGTGATCTCCCTGTCCTTATCTCAGTCCTTGAGCCCTTCCCATCATATTTTCTCCCACATTCCTTTTGAGGAGGGGGAGTGAGAGAGTGGTTGTGGTGGCATTCAGCTGCCCAGCTGGGTATAGCAACCACAGTGATGGAAGGTGAGGATTGTACATAAGCTTGCCAAAGCGTGGGAGGATGGTGTTTGGTACGTGTGTGCTCAGGTGCATGTTTTCTCTGTGTTCTCTGTTTCAGGAGGGAACCACTGTATTCATGGACACCTCTGCGAGGAATGCCTTTGATAAACTGACTGCATCTACCTGGAGATGTTGAGGGGTATTTTCCAGTAGACACCATTTTGTAGAGAACATAATTTACTTTGTGGAGACTATACAGGTGCTGTGCAGCATTTTGCCCTCTCTTTCCTAAGCTGTCTCTGAGGTGCCACCATCTTCACTGCTGGCCCCGGCCATGCCTTGCAGTGGGTCTGTTGGAGCCGGCTGGAACCGGCTGTGTCCAGCACTGAGCAGTCTTGGCCTTGCTTCATGGACGAGCCCTTGTGGCCCCTGCTGCCAGCATGTGGGCGCCTGCACCCCGTACAGCCTAACATTTCCAAAGACACACTGTGAAAAAATAATACCCTTGCTAGTGATAGATTAAAAAAAAAAAAAAAAAAAAGTCCTTCACTAATTAATGCAAATGATATGAAAACATCAAAATTACACCGTAGAATAGCGTGTATCTTATTGCTGATTCATTGACAGGGCTAAACAGAGAATCTGGGTCAATTTATAGTTATTAAAGGCTTGGGATTTCCTTTCTTAATAATACCTGGATAAGCTTGATAATTAGGCCCACATGAACCTAATGAGGTTCAACAAGTCCAAGTGCAAGGTGCTGCACATGGGCCAGAGCAATCCCAGACATGAGTACAGCCTGAAAATGAAGAACTCATTGAGAGCTGCCCTGCAGAGAAGGACTTGGGGGTTCTGGTGGATGAAAAGCTCAACATGAGCCAGCAGTGTGTGCTTGCAGCCCAGAAGGCCAACTGCATCCTGGGCTGCATCAACAGAGGAGTGGCCAGCAGGTGGAGGGAGGTGATTGTCCCCCTCTGCTCTGCCCTTGTGAGGCCTCACTTGGAGTACCGCGTCCAGGTCTGGAGCCCCCAGCACATGAAAGATGTTGATCTTCTGAAGAGTGGGTCCAGAGGAGGGCCACAAAGATAATCAAGGGGCTGGAGCAACTCTTCTAGGAAAATAAGGTGAGAGAGCTGGGACTGTTCAGCCTACAGAAGAGAAGGCTTCAAGAGGACCACACTGCAACCTTTCTGTACTTGAAGGGAACTTGTAAAAGAGATGAGGGGCAACTCTTTGCTCAATTGGATAATGACAGGATGAGGGGGAATGGTTTTAAACTAAAAGAGGGGAGATTGAGATTAGAGGTTAGGAGGAAATTCTTCACTCAGAGGGTGGTGAGGCACTGGAACAGGTTGCCCAGAAAGGCTGTGGATGCCCCATCTCTGGAGGTGGTCAAGACCAGGTTTGATGAGGCCCTGAGCAACCTGATCTAGTGGGTCGCATCCCTGCCTGTGGCAGGGGGGATGGAACTAGATGATCTTTGAGGTTCCTTCCAACCCAAGACATTCTTTGATGCCATTCTATGATTCTATGAATTTCTTATTTTTTTTCTGGCTTGTGATAATTAGAATATTTACAGAAGTGGTAAAGTGCTCTAGCTGAAAGACACAATGCTGATTTTGTGTTCTTCTCAGTGTACAGATTAATAAAATTTTTAAATAAATAGTTAATACATGTAATCTACTATTCAGTTAATGTCCATTTCCCAAGCCACACAATGTAATTTTTAATCTAGCATGCTGGAAAGAACACATAATTTAATAAATAAATAAATAAAATGGAGAGAACTTATTCTTGATGGTGAGAGTGGACTAGTATGGAAATGGAAATCAGTGTGAACAATGTCACTCAAACTGCTCCATCCTCTTCAGTGCAGTAAGCCTTGGTAACTCATCTTGGTTTAGCAGAGAAAAATAAATAAATGTACTTAATTATAGACTGTGTTTATTGTAGGAGGCCAGAAATGACACATAGGATAAACACTTCTGAGGCATATTGTGATTTTGGCTTATCCCATATGGCTTGCCTGAAGAGATTGTTTTAGATAAAGCATTTTCATATTTTTCTGCAGGATTTCTAGTTTTCAAGAAGAAAAAGAAAATTGAACAAAATACACTAGATCAGATCGTTATTACCCAACTCCAAATGGATTAGCAGAATGCTTTGCAGAAATACTGAAAAAGGCATTAGACAAAAATGAGGGTAGACTCTTGCAACAACGCATTGCAAACTTGATTTTATTGTGAAGCTCAGCATCAAGCAACCACATGAACTCTCACGGTTATTTCTTATGATACAGTAAAATAAACTTTACTTGCCTAAGCAGATATAACCAACAAAAACCACCTATCCCCACACCCATCTATAAAAAAGGTGTGTTTTTTTTTTGTTTGTTTGTTTGTTTGTTTGTTTTTTAATGGTTTAAGAATTCCAAATTCCATAATTGATCTTCTGGTTTATTGGTATATGAAATTAAATCTCTCACGCAAAGCTCAGACAAGGAGCAAAGTGCTCTTGGCATGTAGTTTCATGAACACTCTTGCAGGACTTTTGCACAGTTGGATCATCTGGCAAATTAAATGTGTTCCATTTAGTGTGTACAGTTATCTTTTGGGTTAGTAAAATCCCATGAATGTCTGGTGGAGGGAAAAGGAAAAGAAAGGAAACACAGTAAAACAGGAGATAAAAAACACTGCAAAATCACTGTTTTGTGGATTGCCAGATGCTAGGCCTGCTGTAGTGCTGTTTTTTTGTTTGTTTGTTTGTTTGGGGGGGGGAGGGAGGAAGGTTCTCTGCCTGACAGCGATGTATGATGTTTCAGATTTTCAGATGTCCTTTTTTTTTTTTTTTTTTCCCTGCAATCTTGGATGTGGTCTGAGGCTTTGCAGTAATTGCTGTAGCTCTTCTTGGACCCTTCTTACTTTCTTTCTTTCTTATGCTTACTTCTTTCACAAGGATGTATTTGGCCAGGAGGTATTGCATGACAATTTTGATACTCTAACAATCTATAACATTAGCCATTTCACATAGTTTCAAACATACCTGTTCAGCAGGTTTGAGAGTACATGAAAACTTACAAGGGAGGATTTCACTTCAGAAGGTGGAGAAAATGCTAATGGAGATTACCTGCCATTCTCATCCTGAATCTCCTGCATCAGAAGATGGACATGTGTCTACCCTGATTTATGAGAAGCTTTGATGACAGCCAGATGGTCAGAAACAAAGGAATAAGTTTGCAAAAATCCTGTTCAGTGGAATAGGATGGATTGGTCAGTGAAGCTTCAATGCCAGCCACGTGCTACAATGAATTGACAGGAGCATGAATCACTTTAGTTGCAAGCTGGGATTGAGGAGCTAACATGAGCCAAGAATGACCATACCTGTGTAAGGAAAAGAGGGGAGAAGACAATGTCATTTGGAATTTTCTGAGCCTAAATGACCTTGCAGGGTGAAAAGAAAGGGGCTTTCTTTTTTACAGAGACTGAGGATACACACAGGACATTCATGCAGAATGTGGTTATGTTGGGATTACAAAGCTTTCTGTTGCTGCATGGATGCTGGCCAACTGCTGGAGGACTGATAGTAATACAGCCATACATATGGGTTTCGCTTACACGTGCCTTCTAGAGTTGGAGCACACTGCTCGGGGCCTGTGACTTGGTTTTGTCTTTGAATGTAAGCCAACACAAGGTAACTGGAGATGGCTTTGGGTCACTCAATCCTTCCTTACAAGTAACAATTAGGACACTCATAATTCAACAGTTATTCAAACTGGGGAAAATCCATTATTTGTTCAATGCTATCCTAATTCAGTATTCTGATCATTTTGTTCTATTTCTGGGGGTGAAAAACAAGTTGAGAAACTGAGCAGCGATATAGATGTAGCTCTTAATTTTATGCTAATGCAGAAAATTCAAAAACAGACAGGTGTATGTACATATGTGCTTTTTCTTATGTCTTTTTTTTTTCTGAAGTATTTTCAAAAGGAATTTATTTTTCAGCTGCATCAAACTACACAACTCTAAAAAATTATGAAAGAAATATCAAAAACTGAAGGTGTCATCTTAATTGCATAACTATGTTTATGAGGCAAGTTCTCTGGCAAATATTAGTAAATATAGATGTTCTCATTTTATTCAAAATATTTGAAATTATCCAGGACATATAGGTTGGAACATAACTGCTTAAAATAACTTTCAATGTTTTAGTTTTTAAGCATCAAAGTCTTATCAGTGAGTCATCTTTATTTCTGCCCCCCTCCTACTGGCCCATCAAGACTGCATTTGCATCAGCAAATTATACATACCTGGAAAATGTACTGGGAGGTCACACAGATCATCTTTCTCTGTGTCACTCATTTAATAGACTCCTTCTCAGATGCAGTCACTATTTGACTTATTCCAGAAATCAGAGAACTATGTTTAGGTCTCATTCTGGTAGACAACCTGCTTGAGGTGGTCCTAGTCTTTCATGTGGTGGACCTCTGGGCTACAAGATTTCAAGTACACTCTGAAGAGGTTTTCTTCCTTCTCTGCTTCTTAGTGCTGTTTTCTCACAATGACAGAATCCTTCCTGGAAAGCTGATTCCAGCTGGAATCAGCTTGTTGCTCCTCATTGTCCCCAGGATTCCCGGGATTTCCTTTATTTATTTTTTTTTCCTGTGAAGAAGTCTTCTCAGACTTCCTAACTTCAGTTACTGGCTGTGGTTCAAGACTGTCCAACTGTCCTGTTTTCAGCTGTGTTAATTTTCTTCCTAGTAACAGGTATGGTACTGTGGTTTGGATTTAGGATGAGAATAATGCTGATAATGCATAGATGTTTTTGCTGTTGCTGAGTAGTGCTTACACAGAGGTAAGGACTTTTCAGCTTCTCTTGCTGCTCTGCCAACGAGGAGGCTGGGAGTGCACAAAAAGCTGGGAGGGAACGGAACCAGGACAGCGGACCCGAACTGGCCAAAGAGATATTCAATACCATAGGACATCATGCTGAACAATAAAACAGGGGAGGCTCTGCTTGGAGTCAGGCTGGGCATCGGACAGCAGGTGGTGAGCAATTGCATTGTGCATCACTTTTATCATTATCTTTTATCATTATTATTATTTGCCCTTCCTTTCTTCCATTTTCTGACCAATTAATGTCTTTATCTCAATCTCCGAGTTTTTGTTTTGTTTTGTTTTGTTTTAAATTTTATTTATTTATTTATTTATTTATCCATTTATCTCCCCTATCCCAGTTGGGGGTTGGAAGAGTGAGCAACCAGCTGTGTGGTGCTTAGCTGCCTGTCGTTTTAAACCACAACCACAAAGTATAATACATGTTTATCGATTCTACCAACATCTCAAAACAGTTGTAGCAGTGCTTGCCAGGGGCAGGGGTAGACAAGACTCTATGCTTTTGCAGACAATGTCTACAGAGGATTGCCTTGAAAGTCGTTACGCACAAGATGGCTTTATGAATTCTGCTGACTATGCTATAAACTGGAGGGGACTTCAAGATGGGGGATATATTAGCAACCTGCTAACTTAATTGATTGAAGAAGGCAGCTGTGGAACAGGCATAAGAAAGAGGAAATATATGGAGAATGGCCAGGTTGTGTTTGCTGTGAGGAGTGAATAGTTTCATAATATTTCACCTTTGTGTTTAAGGCCTGATCTATATGGTGAATAGTATTGTGAAGCAGTTTAGTTTAAATGCCAGTGATATTTCTGTAATTAAAAGAAAATAATAATAATGAGTTAGAAAAATATATATGTAATCTCATTATATATATATCTTCTAGCTAGATATCTTTTGTAGATTGACCTATTCAGTGATTGACCTATTCAGTGATTCTAGAGTAAGGACTTACTAATGACTAAGTTTTGCTAATAAACCATTAGTAATGTTGTCAGTTACCCACATCTTGAAGGCTGTTGAAGAAAAACAAGGAGTCTGTTGCAGGGAATTTCAAAAGTACAAGCACAAGATGATACCAGCATCCTAAGGGAATGAGGATAAATCACAAATGTGTCACTAAAAATGAAACTTTAATATCTAGAGAGGTAGTAGGGCATAAATTAAATATGTACATATAAACATGTAGAATCACGTGTATGTAATCATGCTACCTATTGAAGCTTGCTAGGACTGAAGTCACTAGAGCCTTCCTTTGCTGAAGGGACATAGGAAAATATTGTGGCAAAATATATTTCTGAGGTAACCCTTTCCTGGACTTCTCATCCTATGTCTCTGGTTCTGAGACATATGTGCTGTGTCCAGAAGATCCAGAATCATAGGGAATTTGCAGAGTGTGTGTGTGTGTGTGTGTGTGTGTGTGTGGTGTGTGTGGAAAGCATGTAGCTGGAGACTTAGATCCTTAGTCCCAGGTCATGAAACTGAAGAGGATCAATGGAGTTCTTCCATCTAAACATTTCATACTGCTTAGCATAAAACTGCCAAGCAGTCAGGACATCTCTGGTCATTCTCTTTTGCAGAGGAGTAGTTTCTGAAGCATTGTGAGATTCTGTGATTCATCTATGCAGAAATGCTTTGCCTGGCTCAAAGAACACAATGAGTCAGGCCTTGCAATGACCCTGGATCACACTGATGTCTTTTAAACATGACCAGTATTAAAAGCAGAAGCATCTGCAATTTTATGTGTGGCTTGCCTTTGAAACTTTCAGTGTGATCATAAGGTGTGCATATAACAGTTAAATATTGTGCATTAGGTGCTGGGCAGTCACATGGGAAAGTAGGAAAGATTAAAAATGCTGCATAATGTAGTATGGTGTAGTTATTTGTAAGGCTTATTTATTAAGCAATATGACATTAGCCACTCAGAGCCACCTGTCCTAGAGAACTGGGATGACTCTTCAGAATAAATATCAAGGTATTGCAAATATAGATACTATGATTAACATGCTAGTGTGCTGCAAGTTTTGTAAAGATGCTCTTTATATCGATGCAAGCCTACGTAAGCACTGGCATACACTCGTAGTCTCAAAGACAGTAGAGGAATTTGAGGTAGAGAATGAAAATTATTCATCTAAATCCAGCAGTGATTGAGGACATTTTTTAATGATGGACCATTAATGATGATGGAGATATGACTTGTTTACGCTGAAGCAGCACATAAGGAAAATAACCGTAATGGCAACGAGCTTTTACAATCAGGCATCAAATAACTAAAGAGCATTGTACTTGCAATCAATAACATACTGTCTCTCCAATAACATACTGTCTAAATATCAGGAAGCACTTCTTTACTGTGTAGGAGATGGAGCACTGGAAAAGGTTGTCCAGAGAGGTTGTGGAGTCTCACTCTTTGGAGATCTTCAAAAGCTGCCTGGACATGATCCTGGGCAACCTGCTCTGGGTGTCCCTGCTTGAGCAGGGGAGGTGGACCAGATCACCTCCAGAGGTCATCATTCTGTGATTATGTGATTCTGTAATAATCTTAGACTTGAGAAGGTTCAGAAAGTTTAGAAGGATTGAAATATCTCCCAGGGCTATTACTAGCCACTAACAGTATATAGTTCTAATTTTTCCTTTTTATTTTCTTTACTTTTATGCGTTCAATTGGTCTTCTAAAAGCATAATTTGCTCTGATAGAATCTACTTCCAAAAATAAAAATAATTCTATTTGGCTTTTTATCTCTGTAAATATTGTAAACCTATATAGTATGCATGGAAAAGAGAACAGAAAGTACAACTAGTAGTCTTTACATCACAAATAACATCAGAAATATATTGATACAACATTAAAAAAAAAAAAAAAGATCCAACAAGATCTATACTTTGGCTTTAGATCCATCCATGTATTGTACCAAACTAATGTTAGCAGTTACATTAAGCACAGGGTGGTTAATGATGCATTTATAGTATTGATCGCATAATACATTGTAATAAGCAGAACTAAGGGGGTAGAAATTAGTGTTCTTTTAAATGTCAGAGAATTTGTTATAAGAATTTACAGTGATGTAAATGCTATATTCATCCAAGAGCTTTCAATTTATCACAGATGAAGCTTTTTCATAAAGTTATTCCTTCTTACATTTAACTTCATTCCCGATGTAATTTAATTAAATTATCTTCCTTCTGTTTAAGGCCAGAAGACTGCTTAAATCAGTATTATTTAATTGATAAGACTGCAATTTAGGATAGCTACTTACAATGTAAAATTGTGCAGATAAATAAGTGGAAAGTGATGTATCCAGAATTCTTAGCTGATTCTTAAATTCTAGCTACATTATGAGCATTTTACAGGAAAAAAGCAGTACTTTGTCTTTTTGACAGGAAAGGTTAGACTGACCATTATATAGCAGCCAGGGTATATGCCAGGAACAACTTTGTTTAGCATATGTTTAAAAAACTCAAGAAGATAAAAGCCACCTCCTATGGTCTTTATCATAGCAGTCAGCAGGGAAGGTGATTTGTATTTTTAGGACTAATCCTCCAGGAAATGTAAAGTTTCTACAGTCTTCTAAAAGCAATGAGGACATATACTCATATTGTAGTTTTATACTGGAACCACTCTGAATCCCATTTTTTTTCAGAGTTGTACAGTCATAGAATCACCTGCTGTCCATGAAATGTATTTAACCTTTTCATTATATGCAAAAGTGGACCGTGGATTAGATTTTAAAAATGAAAATAAGCTTAGTAGCATTCTACTGTTTTTTTTTTTTTTTTTTTTTTTTTTTTTACCAAAGACATTCTTCATTTTAATTTGAATGAAGAAGAGGGTGAATGTGTCAGATAAGTGGTTATTTAAATATTTTAGAAGGTCATCACAGCATTTTTTTTCCATATGATTTCTGTGAAACATAGAACAAAATGCCCAAGAAAAAGCAACAGAAATTACTAAAAAAGAAAAAAAAACTTTTCAGTGGAATAGTGAGGAAGTAAATCTGTGTTATGGCTGCTTCTCCTGTGTGAAATTAAAAAGGAACTTTAGAGACAAGCAACTGACAAAAAGTAAAGTGTTTTTTATTTGGCTGGAATAAATAAATAAATAAACTATGTAAAATGAGAAAAATAAGAAGTAAAGATCCTTAAGAATGGACAAAAAATGACCATATAAAGAAAGTTTTTTTTTCTTTTTTTTTCTTTTTTTCTTAGCATTTTACTTGATGCCTTCCCCAAATGTTTAGCAAATGTGTCAAGAAAAAACTTCCTGATTTAAGAGCAGAGAATTATTTTTCTGTCAGAAAGAGGAAATACACATTGCAATATTATTTAGAAAATGATTTTAGTTTCAGCAGACTCTTCTTTGAAGATTTTGGTTTGTTCCACACAAAATTCATTCACTGGTACTGAAATAATATGTTACTGAGATGAAATTAATATTCTTACGACAACTACAGAGCTAAAAAGATTAAACTTATCTAGGGAAACAGTTCTCTTTTTTAAAATAATTATGGACAATAATTTAATGAACCAAAATATTGCTCTTTTTTCTGCTATTCACAAGATATAAATGGCATGAATGACAGGAAGAAAGAGTAGTTAGGCATTGGAGCCCAGGGAGGTGGTGGAGTCACCGTCCCTGGGGGTGTTTAAGGAAAGATTGGACGTGGTACTTAGGGACAGTGGGTTCAGTGGGTGACATTGGTAATAGGGGGATGGTTGGACCAGATGATCTTGGAGGTCTTTTCCAACCTTAATGATTCTACGATTCTATGATTCTGTGAATGGTAGATGTGCTTAAAAATATCCTTCCAGATAAACAGAAATCAGTGAAAATTTCTGCCATGGTGGCCATAGAAGTTTCCTGCACATTAATCTCCTGGGAGGGAAATTTTCTGGTTGGCTGTTTAGGGAAATCTGATGATTCTCATTATATGTGTTACATGTGGTTTTATGTGTACCGTACTGGTCATTTTAAAACAAATTAAACCCTCAATCCAAGTGAGAACCAAACCTTTCATTAACAAGAAATGCTTCTAACTGTATGTATTATGAAGCAAAATTGAACATTTTACTTAGAAACGTAATAACTAATTTCAATACAGCCAACCCATATATGGATAACGTTTTGCAGACTCAGTACTCCTCTTAGTCTTTATGTGGTGCTATAAAAAAACTGAATTCTCAGTTGTGTATGTAAAATGTGTTTCATCCCTAGGTTACCTTCATCATCTAGAATTTTAATTCAGTCTGTATTTGAAGCTATTCCTTTATAATAATAAGCCTAACCAGTATATTGTCTTATCCCTAAAGACTGGTCTCCAAAAATGCAGGTGAAACTGAATTATCAGTAAGTTAAATATCAGCCCTGTATAAAACTTAAAGTCTGTCTCTTATGACATATTATTTGAAAAGTGCAATAATTATAGACCATTTATATTGAGATTTTGTCTTTCCTACTTATCACTTTAACTAGATTTAAAGAGAAAATAGTACCCAAATTTAAAATTGTAATTGCTGTAGTACATTCATAAAGTGCTTTAGAGCATAAATGCATAATTCTCTTTTTTTTCCTTTACATTTTTTTCCTATTATTTTCAGGGTTTTTTGGTTGGTTGGTTGGTTGGTTGGTTTGGGTTCTTCGCATTCTCAATCTGTTATATATTAAAAAAAAAAAAAAAGCCAGTTATCTATGATCTAACTAGTTTAGTCTACCTCAATAACCAAGCTGAACTGCAGTCTGTTAACTATCACAACACACATGAGGTAATCATATCTGCTGATCTGTTTAACCTTCTGTGGAAAAGGTGTTCTGCTGGTTTTAGCAATAGAAACAGAAATTTAGAAATAGAGTTAATTTTCTTCATAGTAGTTTGTATGATGCTGTGTGCTGTATTTTTGATGAAATCAGTGATGATAACACACAAATGTTTTAGTTATTGCTGAGCAGTGCTTACACAGCATCAAGGTCTTTTTTCTGCTCCTAACACTGCCCTGACTGCAAGTTTCCTTGTCCAGATATAGTATTCCATTAAAGGCTTATTTTAGATTTATTCTCCAGCATAACGTATATTTTTTGGATGCAGTTTCCCGGTTTACAAGGAGGATGTACTTTCCTTTATTCTCTGCCTGTATTACTTACCATCTGGCTTCATGGAATCATGATACTAAAAGCTATCTAAGGCTTTAGGATACCTCCAGTTAGTTTTTTTTTCCTACCTTTTGTAATATTCCACTCCTCCTCTTCCCCCATAACTATTTGAATGTTTGTAGTTGCTTCTATAAATGGAATTTTATACATATATACATACATGTTTATGTAGTAAGTCAAATGCTACTACTTCTTACAAATTATCAAGTAAGTCAGAATATTTTGTAATGGTTTCAAGCCTGAATTTCACTGAATCCTGTGTTGCTCTGTCAAAGCTGTTGAGTGGTCCCTGCCAGGTCACAGAAGATACTGCCTACTCACACTGTAACTTGCCATCAGACTAATTCTGGCTGGGCTGGGAGGGCGAAACAGTGGCTCTTCAACTAAACTTTTCATTGTTGGTGAAGATGCTTGAAGCAAGTAAAAATGAAGAAAAGAAGGAAAACTGTTTCCGAAGATTTAAAGCATTTGTGTTACAACTTCAAGCAATAAATATATAAATAAATAAAATCCATTTGTGTTAATCCAATGGTTAGTCTTCAAAACAGTTACATTTTAGAAACTTCTCCCTCTACCCAGCTGGCAGATGAGAGAGGATCTGGGCTGTTAATATTTTTGTGAGTATGACTACTGAGTATGTGGTTCTCTTTCCAGAGCTAGAGCTGACGTAAGTAGTAATGCAATAATAAAGATCTTTTTAGTAGGCAATAGTTTGCAAAAAATCAAAGTCCAGATATAGACCATAAACACTTTTTTATCTCCTGATTAAAAAGACACAGAAAAAAAAAAGAAAGAAAAAAAAAGGCAAAACAAAACCAAACCTCACCAAGCAAGCAAGCAAACAAACAAACAAACAAACAAAAGTGAGTGAAGGCCACTGGAATACTCAGGAAAAGACTAAATTTGCTGCAGGTTAGCTGAAATTAAGCTTCCAACACTCATGCTTAGGCACCTAATAAGCTATTTGTTTTCAGACTTCCTGAGTAATGTTGGTATGCAGAAGGAGCCTGGCTGAAAGAAGGGGATTGAGAGAAGTTTGAGATGTTCATGTACAAATTCAGGTGTAATGGCTAGATATATTCTGCTAGTTAACAGAAAGTGAATGGCTAATAAGAAACTTGATTGATTAATGAAATTTGATACAAAATATCAGAGAAATTGTAGCTGAAAGAAGAAACTAGAAACGGAGGAAAAAAAGGGAAATATTTCATGTTTTTTGAAGATATTGAAGATTGAAAAGTTTTGTCTCCCATAATGGTAAGGTAGTCAACCCACAGATGAAGAACATGATATTCATGGATATTCAGCATGTGATCCTATCTGATACTGTCTAATTTTGCTGTATTTCCCATTAAGTCATATCACCTTTTGGATTTTTGCTTACAGTTATATGTAATGGTTTCCAAAACTAGCTGTCTGTGAAAGATGAGAAAACTGCATCATGTGCTGTAATTACCTCATTGTGAATAATCACATGACAATTGCATCCTGGCAGGTTTTTTAGTCTGAGCTATATAATTTATTATTAATTATACATATTCTGAGCTATATATTTTATTTCCCACATAAATGAGTAGGATTTACTCACTACTAAGTGTCTAAATCTCACCTTCTATTATCTACCTTCTTTTTATGCCAATAATCCACACCACAGAGAAACTCATTAGCTTGAGTTGAGCTTAGCCTACAGGCAGTGCACACGGGAGGTTTTTCAACCTTTAAAATGAATAAAATAAATAAATAATAAAATAAATAAAATAAAATAAAATAAAATAAAATAAAATAAAATAAAATAAAATAAAATAAAATAAAAATTAATCCCTTTTATGACTTTGACATCTTACCTTTTGAATTAAACAAAATCAAGAGACAGGAAAAGAGAGTTGGTCATATTTCTTTCATCAGATATAATGAGATTATATTGAACTTAAAAAATATACAGAATGCAGGACCAAACTGTGGAAGCTTGAAAAAGAACTCTTGATTTCATTTGACCCCCACTAGCTGCCTCAAGGTTTCTCATAATGGATAGTTGGTAAAGACGACTTCTCCGCAGCCCCTGTGATGACTCTTCAAAACCTGCTCTTCTGCCTTGAGTCCAAGAGAGGGGAAGGAAGTGAGGAAGAGCTGGGATTTCAATAAGGAACATATTTTGTGTTGTGAGTTTGTTCTCTCATTATCAAGTTTGTTCTCTCATTATCTCTCATGTGCATAAAGCACAGCATTGCTAGCCAGTCGAGGGAAGTGATTGTCCCGCTCTACTCTGCGCTGGTGCGGCCTCACCTTGAGTACTGTATGCAGTTCTGGGCACCACAGTACAAAAAGGACATGAAACTACTGGAGAGTATCCATAGAAAGGCTACAAAGATAGCGAAGGGCCTAGAGGGGAAGACGTATGAGGAGTGTCTGAGGTCACTTGGCCTGTTCAGCCTTGAAAAGAGGAGGCTGAGGGAAGATCTCATCACGGTCTACAGCTTCCTCACGAAGGGGAGTGGAGGGACAGGCATCAATCTCTTCTCTCTGGTGACTAGCAATACGACTTGAGGGACTGGAGTCAAGCTGCGACAGGGGAGGTTCAAGCTGGATATCAGGAAAAGGTTCTTCACTGAGAGGGTGGTCACGCACTGGAACAGGCTCCCCAGGGACATAGTCACGGCACCATGACTGTCAGAGTTTAAGTGTTTGGACTATGCTCTCAGTCATATGGTCTGAATTTTTGGGTAGACCTGTGTGGAAGCAGGAGTTGGACTCGATGATCCTTGTGGGTCCATTCCAACTCAGGATATTCTATATGATTCTATGGAGATTTTCCCTCCTGTGCCCAGAGAAATACAGAAGCAATAAAGCCAGACTGAACTGAGCTTCATGTGGCAAATGGAATAAATGTGCTCCTCCCCCACTGATTTATCTTCCCTACCATACAGTAGTGCTATGTCATTTCCAGTCTTTTACATTAAATAGAGTAGTAAAAAGAAGCAGTGATTTGATGGTTTTTAGCTTTGTTTGTTTGTTTGTTTGTTTCCTGCTTCTGTACATCCCCCTCTTCTCCAGCTTCTCCTCATGGAGATGCGTGCAATCACCCTTCTGACCAATTCTGTGTGCTCTGCCTGAGAAGTAAAGCTCATGAGGGAATGAGTTAATGAACTGGACAACAATATAATGCAGACTTTGGGGTTCTTCAGGATAAAATATATATATATATATATACATATATTTACCTGAGTGGAGGATTATTGAATCCTAAAATTATTGAATTATGTGTAGAGTTGTTATTGGCATAGAATCTTCCACAGAATCCCATGACCACTATAGAAGTGGGAAAGAAGTGGGAATAAGGATCCTGGAAAGAAGACCACCTTCCTCCCTCACTTTCTCACAACTAAATGTGGATGATCTCTTGGTCTGGATAAGCAACTAAAAGTGAAGCAAATTTGTATTCCCAAACTGCATTTCTAGAAAGGAAGATGAAGCAACAGGATAACAAGGTACAACCCATACACTTGTTAATTAGGAATCCTTGTCCATGTTTTCCTATTAAGCAGATTGAGACCAGTGGCATGGCAATGACTGCTCATGGCATAGGCAAAATGTGAGGGGAAAAAAAAAAGGAGAAGAAAAAGAAAAAGGAAAAGGAAAAGAAAAAGAAAAAGGAAAAGAAAAAGAAAAAGAAAAAGAAAAAGAAAAAGAAAAAGAAAAAGGAAAAGGAAAAGGAAAAGGAAAAGGAAAAGGAAAAGGAAAAGGAAAAGGAAAAGGAAAAGGAAAAGGAAAAGGAAAAGGAAAAGGAAAAGGAAAAGGAAAAGGAAAAGGAAAAGGAAAAGGAAAAGGAAAAGGAAAAGGAAAGAGAAAGAGAAAGAGAAAGAAAAAGAAAAAGAAAAAGAAAAAGAAAAAGAAAAAGAAAAAGAAAAAGAAAAAGAAAAAGAAAAAGAAAAAGAAAAAGAAAAAGAAAAAGAAAAAGAAAAAGAAAAAGAAAAAGAAAAGAAAAAGAAAAGAAAAAGAAAAAGAAAAAGAAAAAGAAAAAGAAAAAGAAAAAGAAAAAGAAAAAGAAAAAGAAAAAGAAAAAGAAAAAGAAAAAGAAAAAGAAAAAGAAAAAGAAAAAGAAAAAGAAAGAAAAAGAAAAAGAAAAAGAAAAAGAAAGAAAAAGAAAAAGAAAAAGAAAAAAAAGAAAAAGAAAAAGAAAAAGAAAAAGAAAAAGAAAAAGAAAAAGAAAAAGAAAAAGAAAAAGAAAAAGAAAAAGAAAAAGAAAAAGAAAAGAAAAAGAAAAAGAAAAAGAAAAAGAAGCTCTTATCCACACACTAGGAACAAGTGTGAACTCTATATTACTAAGTGCTGTCAGCATAGAAATCTGCTAGTATTGATGAACAATTTTCTTTCAAGACATAGCATAGGTATGAGTACTAGAATTAATGCTGATAAATGCCAAGTTAGTGAAGAGCCCTATGGGCATCACGATGGCTACATTTCCTCTGTAAGATAATACCCTTTGTGATCACTTTTATTAATGAAGTATTGGAATAAAACCAGGGCATGCATACATTTCTAACTTGTAAAGAATATCCTTGATATGCATTTATTGAGGAAGGCTTTTGGGTAGTGCTCTTGAGGTTGGCATTTTTTTTCTCAGACAGTTATTTTAATGAGGGAAGAAATGAGAGGGAGGAACTGCCTGTGGCTTCAGCCACTTTCTCAGTATTGTATTTTGTTTGTAAGGCTCTGGATGCAGATTTATGCCTGTCTGTTATACCACTAATGTAGTGAATATCCTTTAAGTGAGACACTGCCTTGTTGATAATGATGGCCAAAGCCAAGCAACAATTCCCCTCTGACACACACTGATATTCCAGTCTCCGTAACAGAACAGGTACACATTATATATAATGATATAGGATTGATTGGACACACAAGGAGTAGTGAGCTGTTTTACCTGCAAGATTGGTACAGCATCTTCTCAGAACTTTTGCTTCTTCCTTAGACTTTACTTTTGTCAGATGTCAGAAGTAGTGAGAGTACCTGTGTGCCCAGCAATAACTGAAAGTTATTGAGTGTAGCACTGAACAGGAGAGAAAATGCAGAGGACTCTGTGAGAAGAATGACATGAAAATGCTCTGCAAATCTGATATTGCTAGATAAACTAAGTCTAAAAGGGGGATCCATCATTTCAGATGAAGACCTACATGTCTAAAATGTAACATCAAGCCATACAGCTTGAGAGAGACACTGCAACTAAAAATCTCAACTATTTGAACTCTAGCTAGTTAATTTAGATCAGATGAGTCTAAATCAACATAATCCATCTTGTACTCATTGTGAGTAGAGATGAAAAAAAAAAGTGGGATCGTTTGGGGAGATAATTCTGTTCTACGCTTTCTTTTTTCTTAGGTATTATGTGCTAATTTTTTATTAGAAAAATCTGCTTATCAATATGTAATTTCTAAATTGCTCCTGCATAGATATCATTGTCTACCAATAGACCATAATGTTTTTCATTCCCCTCCCTTTAACTTCCACATAGACGTGGAAGATGTTGACCAGTTGCTGCTGTTTTCAGGAAGTAGAATTAATAATATTTACACAGTTGTCTTCTGCTACATGACTGACTATATGTCAGGTCAGCCCACTTCACACTGAAGTCCTCTGTTTCACACACTGAAAGAAAACACACTTGGCACCCAAACTGCAGCACTCCATAGAGCATCTCAGATATGTACCATCCAATAATAACACATGCTGTGGTACCAAAATATGATTCCACTATCTGTCTGAGTTCATGTTATTTAACTTCTATTAGCAAAATACAATGTCTGAAAATTAATAAAAAATGAATACATTTGAGAAACATAATCTGGACCTATGTCACGACTTCATGAAAGTCCTCAGGAATCCAATGGTAAGGAATAGAACTGCCTTTGTTTTAAGGCAACTAAAATGGTACAACCTAGAAACTACTATAGAAATATTTGCATTATAAAGTAATGCAGAATTAATGCTTTACTGGGTTTATGTGGCAAGGGCTTGGTAGCAGGGGGGCTGCAGGGGTGGTCTCAGTGAGCAGAGCCCAGCAGCTACACCACGTCAGATCAGAGCCGGCTCCAAAAGGGACCTGCTGCTGGCCAGAGCTGAACCAGTGAATGAAGCTGGTTGGGCCTCTGGGAGAGCAGATTTATGAAAGGGAGAAAACTGCTATGCAGCATCAGCAGCTGGGAGAGAGGAGTGAGAAAATGTTAGAGAACCAGCCCTGCAGTCACCAAGGTCAGTGCAGCAGGAGGGCAGGAGGTGCTCCAGGCATGCAGCAGCAGTTCCCCTGTGGCCTGTGGAGAGGCCCCTGGTGGAGCAGGCTGTCCCCCTGCAGCCCATGGGTCCCACATGGAGCAGATCTCCACGCTGCTGCCCGTGGAGGAGCCCCCGGTGGAGCAGGTGGATGTGGCCTGGATGAGGCTGCGGCCCATGGAGAGAGAGCCCCAGCAGGAGAAGGCTGTAGTGGGTTTACATGGCAAGGTTTTGGTAGCAGGGAGCCATAGGGGTGGCTTCTGTGAGAAGAATCTAGAAGCTGCCCCATGTTAGGTAAGGGCCCCACTGCTGACCAGAGCTGAGCCAATAAGCGATGTTGTTTGTGCCTCTGTGAAAGCATATTTAAGAAAGGGAAAAAAAACGCTGCTACACAGCAGTTGGGAGAGAGAGAGGAGCAAGGAACAGCCTTGCAGGCGCCAAGGTCAGTGAAGAAGGAGGGGAAGAAGTGCTCCAGGCGCCGGAGCAGAAGTCCCCTGTGGCCTGTGGTGAGGACCATGGTGAAGCAGGCTGTTCCCCTGCAGCCCATGGAGTACCACGGTGGAGCAGGGTTCCACACTGCAGCCCGTGGAGGAGACCACAGTGGAGCAGGTGGACCTGCAATGATGGAGGCTGCGGCCTGTGGAGGACCCCCGCCCGAGCAGGCCCCAGGCTGGAGCTGTAGCCCGTGGAGAGGAGACCATGCAGGAGCAGGTGACCTGGCAGGAGTTGCTGCCCATGGGGGACCCAGGTTGGAGTAGTTTGCTCCTGAGGGATGCACCCTGTGTTATGGACCTGTATCTGGAGCAGTTCTTGAAGAGCTGCTGCCTGTGAGAAGCCCACGTCGGATCAGTTCAGCAAGGACTGCATCCCGTGGGAGGGACCTCACGGCACAGGGGACGAGAGTGACCGAGAAGGAGCAGTGGAGACGAAGTGCTATAGACAGACCACAATCCCCATTCCCCCATTCCCCTGCACCACTTAGGGGGAGGAGATGGAAGAGGGCAGATGGAGGGAAGGCGTTTTTGGTTTCCTTCCTTTTCCTTTCTCACTTCTCTAGCTTTTTAGTAACAGGCAATAAATCTTACTATCTCGCTATGCTGAGTCTGTTTTGCCTGTCACGATAATTGAGCGATCTCCCCATCCTTATCTCAACTCCTGAGCCCTTTGCATCATATTTTCTCCCCCTTTCCCTTTGAGGAGGGGGAGTGAGAGAGCGGCTGAGGTGGAGCTCGGCTGCCCACCCAAGTAAAACCACCACACAGGCCTCGGGCCAGAACTGCAGGCTGTGGAGAGGAGCCCACGCAGGATCAGGTGATCTGGCGAGAGCTGGTGTGCAATAAGTGCTGGAGGTGACTTACTGAGGCTAAACTTCTGTCCATGTCTTAAGAGAAGGTTCAGTGTTGAGGAAACTTCCAGGGTGAGATGCAGCAGATATGCAAGGAATCTGTACCATGATAGTCCCCTCAGCACCACAGCCTGCAACCTTAGTTATTGGTGATACCAGGTGAGTGTGGTGTGCTGACTATACGGGTTACTGCACAGAGGGTGAAGTGCAGTGAAGACACCGCAGTCAGGTTCTCTGCTGTCACTTCATGTGGCATAATGACCACACGGACACCAGGGTTCTTTCAGGATCAGTAACTGCTACTACTTTATTGATGACATAACTTTCTCTCTTACTGAGGGCCTAATTTCGTCTCTCATATTGAGGCCATAACTTCATTCTCTCGTTGCATCCCCATATTGAGGACAGGCTCCCTTCTTGTACCATTTGCTGTACAGCAGTACTTTTCCACTAACTATTCATTGGTCAACAACTTTGCCCGGCAACAGCGAACACCCAGCAACTTCCATGCCTTAACGGCTGGAGAACAAGCAACCCGAGACAGCAAGGTGTCTCCTGAATCACCCTTCTTTGTTCCCTCTAAACTCTTTACATTCCTGATGGCCTCATCGTTAAGAGTCTGATGATATCACCAACCATGAGGCTTGTCGACCCCCATGGCCACACTCCCACAACTTCAGGGATAGGGAACTGGATGGTATTGTGGAACTGATAGACTGCATGGCCAGCCCTGATTCTAACTGATAACCTAATCATGTCCTTTGGGTGAACTTCACTCATTATAATCCATTATAATGCCAAAACACACCACCATCCCAAAGGCTATCTGCCTCCAAGGTGCAACCATCCATCACTGAGCATGCACTCAGAATTTCTCTGAGCCTATACCTTTAAAAAAAGGCAAGAAAAACTTATCCAAATCACAATGAAGACACACATGACTAGTCACTCAAGCTCCACTTAAAAGTAAGAAACATAACCCCCATTTTTAAAAAGGAATAAAAGGAAGACCTGGGGAACTACAGGCCAGTCAGTACCACCTCTGTGCCTGGCAAGGTCATGGAGTAAAAACCTCCTGGAATCTAAGTCACATGCTAAGGCACATGGAAAATAAGGAGGTGATTGGCAACAGCCAGCATGGCTTCACTAAGGGTGAAATGTTCCTGACAAAACTGGTGGCCTTTTGATAATGGAGTTACAGCACTTGTGGATAAGGGAAGAACAACTGACATCATCTACCTGGACTTGTGCAGAACATTTGACACTGTCCCAAATGACATCTTTTTCTCTAAATTTGAGAGATATGGATTTGACAGATGGACCACTCAGTAGATAAGGAATTGGCAGGATGTTCACACTGAGAGAGTTGCAGTCAACAGCTTGATATCCAGGTGGAGATCGGTGGTGCTCCTCAGCAGTTGGTATTGGGACTTCCACTGTTTAACACCTTTGTCAGCGACACTGATGGTGGGATTGAGTGCATCAAGATTGCAAGTTTGCCAGTGATTCCAAGCTGTGTGGCTATACCATCCAGAGAGACCTTGACATCCAAAGGATACCATCCAGAGAGACTTTGACTGGCTTGAGAGGCAGGCCTCTGTGAACCTCATGAGGTTCAACAAGGCCAAGTGAAAGGTCCTGTACTTTGGTTGGGGCAATCCAAAATATGAATACAGGCTGGGTGATGTGGATTGAGGGCAGCCCTAATGAGAGAGACTTGGGGGTGTTGGCTAATGAGCTCAGCATGAGCTGGCAATGTGTGCTTGCAGCCCAGAAATCCAACCGTATCCTAGACTGCAACAAAAGAAGCGTGCTTGGCCAACAGGTCGAGGGAGGTGATTCTCCCCCTCTACCCTGCACTTGTTGAGACCCCATATGGAGTACTGCATCATTTAGCTCTGGAGCTCCCAGCACCAGAAGGACATGGAAGGATTAGAATGAATTCAGAGGAGGGCCACAAAGATGATCAAAGGGCTGGAGCGCCTCTTGTATGTAGACATGCTGAGGGAGCTGGGGTTGTTCAGTCTGGAGAAGAGAGGGCTCTGGGGAGACCTTATAGCAGCCTTCCAATACCTGAAGGGGGCCTACAGGAAAGCTGGGCAGGGACTCTTTATCAAGGAGTGCACTGATAGGACAAGGGGTAATGGTTTTAAAGTAAAAGAGGGTAGATTTTGATTAGATGTAAGGAAGAAATTCTTTAGTCTGAGGGTGGTGAGGCACTGGAACAGGTTGCCCAGAGCAGTTGTGCATGCCCCGTCCCTGGAAGTGTTCAAGGCCAGGTGGGATGGGGCTTTGAGCAACCTGGTGTAATGGGGGGTTGGAACTAGGTGACCTTTATGGACCTTTCCAACCCAAACCATCTATGATCCTATGACAGTAACCAAAATTCTTTTTGATAAGTCATATTAGAGTCTCCAAAGTGCATATGCAATGAAATACAAATACTTATACAAGTACATATGCAATGCACTTATTTTATTATAAAATAGAAGCAATAAAACTATTTTATTATAAAATAGAAATTATGGAATAATGCCTGTATCAAAATATTTAAGAAAACCCATACTCGTGTTTTAAATTGTATACGTTGATGACCTGCATGACTACGTATCTTTTTTTCCTTATGTGACTACTATTTATCTTTTGATTTACATACAGATTTTTTCATGTATTTGTGAGACATTTTATTAAAGAGCATAAACTGTTTTCTTTTTTTAAGTCCTATAACCCAAGGCAGGTAGCGATTTTTTCTTCAGTTATTTAGTTATACTTGATTTGATTGCACTAGTACAATTAACCCCTTAATACTGCAAAATGCATGGGACTGAAATACCTCAATTTTCAAAGGAATATATGAATATAGATGTTGTGTATAGTCCTTCTTTCCTCAGGAGGAAACACTATTGCAGTTTATTGGTGACTACACCAATATACATTATTATTAAAATAAAAAATAGTTCTTGACCTCAAGCACACCCTTTAATAATATGTCTTGTGATACAAATTCAGATAAAAAATAGAACAAAACAAAACATTGTATTTCAATGCAATATTGAAAAATGAAAGGGTAATCAGCTTTGCTCATTGCATAAATAAGGTTTATATTTGACATAAAATATTTAAAACAATTCATATTTCCTTTTTGCTCACCAGTCATTTACAAGTGTTGCAGATGTGAACACGAGGGGAAAAAAGATAATAATAATAAAAAAATGTTATTTGAATTCCTATAGCACTTAAGATGTTAGAAGACCTTGAGCTTCATTATGCTAAGCTCCACATAATCTAATAGCAAAGACAGTCCACAGTTAAATCTGAGCTAAACAGATAGAGCAGGAGAAAAAAAAAAAAAAAAAAAAGAAATCAGTGTGCAGACAGATGAAATGAAATTTCTCCACAACATCTTTAAACAGCAGAGCAAGAGGTAACATTTCCTTGGTTCATCATGGCCACTACTTGTCTGTAATTAGTCAAAAAAAATCCCAGAGGAACTCAGAGGACTTTTATTTGTGATTGATTTCTATAAACCATAAATCATATTATATTTTATATGTACTTATATATATACAAAATTTCCTTATTGGTAACTTTTGTACTGAGGTTGGATTTCTGTCTTAGAATTAGGTTCCTTAGTGACTGTGGCGCAGAGACCATGAACTTACTCTTTTATTTATTTGTTTATTTATTTTCAAAGTGGCAATAAAATCAGACAGCTACTTAACAGCCTTAGCATTGCCCAAAACCATATGTTCAAAATGCAGAAGATTGATGCAACCTATTAAGCTATAGTAAATAAAATAAGATGAGAAGAACAGAGCTAACGTAAAGCTGTGTGACACACTCTACCTCAGATAACAGAAGAAGGGAGCAAGTAGTTAAAAACTCTTATTGTTGCTATGAACTATATTCTTTATTTTCATGATGGGTGAGGAAGTAGAGCTACAGACCTTCTGTGCACATTAGCTCACTGCAAGGCTTCGTGTATATAATTGGCTGAATAGGGACCTCCAGTATTTTTCTAAATGTCATAGGCCTTATAATCTGAATTAAGTACCTTAAGGCTGAATTGTTCATCACTGAAATACATACTAAGCCCTTGGGAGTTGCAGGCATGTGATTCTGTTACTAAAAATGTATAACAGAAGGCGTATTAGAAGGGCTCATACATAATAATGCATAAAGGACAACATAGTCAATTTATACTAAATTTCTGCATTAAATAGCTTATTGCTATGAAGTTATTCCTATTATGACAGATAAAAAGTGATTGCATATAAATAATGCTATATGTTCAACATTTATTATTCATGTTTGACATATGCATACTGAAAGACTAATTGTACATTCTACTCCCCTGTGGCAACATCTAAAAGTGTTATAAATTAATAACTCACAAATTGTCGTACAAATTAGAAGCAATCATACACGTTAGTCTCTTGACTCATAGCTGGACTTTGCAAGCTCTAGTCATTGTCAGTTATGATAATCCTCAGTAAGTCTTTCTGTTTAATTGCGAACCCTCTTGTATGCATATGATTTAATAATTCATGCAAACTACCATGCTGTTTGTTGTGATAAAAATTTTATCTGTTCACACTGGGAGCAGATGAGGAGTAGTATTAGTGCTCAGTTTATTCTTTCCCGATAGTTCATGACATTTACATTGGTCTCCTGTGATCATTAATATGCCAATCCAACAGTTATTTTCAACCATCCTTTTGGATGATTGGCACACTGTCTATGAAAATCCTTTTTCATAAATTGAAGCCAGCAATATCCCAATGCTTTTCTGAATGGTATTGAATTTGTGATTAAGTCTAATTTATTGGTCAGCTGCTCACAGACACTCTTTGTTTATTCCGTACTAGATGACAGTCTTAGGATCCAACATCAAAACTAGTATAATTTGGGTACTGATGCTCAATGCCTGGTCTTTATCATAAAAATACAGGAGGAATACATTAAGTGTTAAGCAAAAAGATGAAGACCAGTTGATTTATTCAGTAAGGCTTCTATTTTCATTGGAAACAGATTCAATTCAAAACAATTTGAACAGAATCAGACTCTCCCCCTTCAAAGAAAAAAATGTGCCTTTTACATTTGTTTATGACAGAATCTACTTTTAAAAAGTCTAGTCATGTACAAGTGTATTTGTTTCTTAATACTCACTGTCTAAGAAAGCCAATACGAATGTTTGGAAGTTAGCAAAACTAAGCAAATTAATTGAAAGTGCATGTGCATGTATGTGTGTATTTTTTCTGCAAGACTGTCATTTGCATAAGAAAACCCACAAAGGAGCACATATATACAAAAATATTTTCATGCACCATACCTACACACTTAATAGTGCTAAAATATAGGTAGTATCTTGAAAACAAGACCAATAACTGAGAGGATAGAAACAGAAATTAAAGCCACTAAATAACTTTCAATTCAATAGAGGACTAAGGCGGTGGTTTTTTTGTTGTTGTTTTGTTTTGTTTTTTTCCTAAACCGATATAGCTTTTTTTTTTTTTTTTTAATCTTCTGAATTTCATGACATACCAGTGGAGAAAAGAAAAATGATGAATTTGTGGAAAAAAAAAGTATTATAGCTTAATATGGTACAGTAAAAATAAGACTAGAGATATAAGATATAACCTGCTAATATTTCTTATGAATTAGTTTTGGATCTAGAATCCATAACATTATGGAAATTATAAAAATTCCATTGAGATCTGATAACCCTTAGTGAACCTGATTTGAGAAAGAGTAGGAAGTCATTATATTATAATATATTATCTTCAAAAAGAGTGCAATTGGACATTAGAAGAAATCTCTCCAAGTGAACTGATTGTTATTGTTGTTGTTCTTGTTCTTAGTAGTTTGGTTTTGTGCTTTTTTGTACATGTGTATGTGTATGTTTATTTTTATTGTATTTTCTGTGTGCAGTGTAATGTCTTCTTGTGGTGTCATAATGAAGTATCACATGGATAAAATAAATTGTTCACTCGCCAAAATGTAAACAAATCGATGTCAAATGTGACCTCAGATGAACCATTACTAGAATTACTTACTTGTGAAAAATAAAACAAACACCTTATTTCCAAATGTGAACTCTTGAGTTCCATTTGAAAATATTGCCACTTTTCTACCAATTCACCTTGCTCAAGTGGAAAGAGAAGATAATCATTTAAAGATGAAATTAAGGGAAATACTGCTCTTTCCTACCTTGTACAGAATTCAAGTTGTCTGTATCATGCTTCTGTTTTCTGTTTGCTCTCCTTTGTTTGCTCTGCTTTCTTTCTTGTACCTTTCCATCTTTTCTCTCTTTTCTCTCTTTCTACATTTTTTCCCTTGGGGGTAAGGGATTAGTGCTGAAGAAGAGTGACTCGTCATGGCTAGGCAAGTAGGGTTTACAACCCGAAAGAACCGCTTCCATAGTTGATGAGGCTATGAAATGATACTTAATTCTGTAACAACAAAAAGCAGTGATTGCAAAGGCAGAGGAAGTACTTTCATCATTTAGAAATATGCTAGCACTCAAATATTAACATTTAGTGGGGAAAATGAAATAGACTAGATGCATAAAATTAAGAAAAGAAAAAAACGAATTTCTAACATGTCAGAATTACAGTACTTTCTTATTTAAATTGATTCTTTATATAAAATAAAATAATTAATTTATGTTAGAGAAAAAATGTGCTGGAAGACTCAAGTTCTAAATGCCTTTAGTCATGTCCTTTTATTTAAGCTGAGATAAAACTAATAGGCCAATGAAGGGTGTTAGATGGGATTTTTACCACGGATTTTTGTGTAATATCTGATGTCAATATTCACGTTGAAACATAAGCCTTCAACTGGTTCTATTTATCACAGACTGGTAAACCAAATTATCTCCTATATCTTTCTAGATGGGAAACTCATCTGTTCCTGGCAGAATGAGGAACATTAATTACCAAGTGATACAGCAACATGGACATGGATTCGAAGTGAGATGCTCCTGATTCTCATCTGATTTGTGGGACTAGTTCCAGGTAAATGCTTGGGACAGAAAAAGCTGTGTCTCTTGTTTACCTGAATGACTGCAATGGTAATAAGACAGCTAGGTGAATAAATGTCCTATAATGTTTGCAGAGTAAGGAGCTTTCCAACAGGGTTAAAATTAGTTTCATGACAAAACTGGAGGAGGAAAAAAAATTCTAAATATAACTCTTTTTTGGGTTTTCATCTTTTCTATACGGAGTTCAGTTTGAACTGAAGTAGGTGGGTTACTTTTTCATCTTCTTGTTCAACTGAAATGAATTTTTACTTAATTACTTTTTTACCTCAAAAACTCTTTGCACAGACATAGTTCTGATACTCCAGCGCACCCTGAGGTTGGTAGAAAAAGGTCTATTTTACTATTAATGATCTGCTTACTAACAAAGAGTTCAACCCTCTGTTATTTCATTGTTTAAGAGCAAACTGCATATAGATAAATAGAAATCCAATGGAAAGAGAGAAGCCCTAGGTTACATCCCAATTTTCCCATGAAGTGCCAGAAGTTTTACTTCAGTCTCGTGATTGTAACTCTGATTACTTTTAGAAAACACTTGGTGAGCATGCTTGCATTCTAAAACAAAAATGAAACTTATTTTATCTGGCCTAAGGTAAATTCTACTTGAATGTTTCCATTGGAATCTACAAAAGAAAATATATTATTAGGGAATCTGCAAATAACAGTAAGACTTAAAGCCTTGATGTTTCTCGATACAGAGACATGAGCAGTAAAAGGAAAATAGCTAACAAGGATAATAAAGCTAATAAGTATAAAGATAATTTTGTAGCTAAAGCTGTGGTTGATAGACAAAGATTCAAGGTCTGACTAAATTATGCTGGTATCAGTAGGAATGATTAAATATTTAGAAAGTTTGGATAATTATGGAAAGTTCCCATAGTTATGGAAACCACCACTCCTTCACTTTTTCTTCATTGTAGTGCTATGTCACTTTCTCAGTATTGAGAAGAATTTGTTGCCAGACTTAACTTATTCTGTTGTTCTAGTCTTTATTACTTTACCATTGTTTCATTTCTAATTTTTCTTTTTATAAGGACAAGATAATCTTTATTAAAAAATGTTTAATTTTGCCTGTTCTTTGAGATTGTTCTACAAACTGAATTTCACATACTTAAGGCCAGGATGCCTTTTTTTGCATCCCTTGTTAGTGGGTTCCCATTAGTTCAAGGACATGTATTTTAAACATATATTTTAATCATCTTTTGTTGTTATCATTACATGTGTAGATGGCATGATCTGGGTGGGTCTGGCTTTCCCCACAGCAGCCTATATAGAGCTGTACTCTGCATTTGTAGCTAGATATCACAGCACTGATGTTGCACCAATGTTTTTTCTATTGCTGAGCAGCACTGGCACAGCATCAAGACTCTCTCCAAACCCCTTCAAAGCCAGTAGGCCATGGGTGGGCAAGAGGTGGGGAGAGGGCAGCAGGCAGCTTGCCTAAACCAATGAAACCAATATTCCATACCCCATGAATGTCACACTCAGCAATAAATGCTGGGAAAGGGGAAGAAGAAGGAGGGACTTTCCTCATGAAAATGTCTGTCCTCCTGAACAACAGCTACGCACATTGAGGCCCTGCTTCCCAAGACATAGTCAAACATTGCTCATTGAGGGAAAGTAGAGAATAATGTTTTGTTTGTTTGTTTGTTTTTCTCTCATTTTTTCCATGAGGCTTTTGCTTTATTTATTTGTTTATTTATTTATTTTTCCCTGTCTTTTCCCTGTAAGTAAATTATCCTCATTTCATCCATGAGCTTTTCTCTTTCCCACTGTACTTTCTTCCCCCCACCCTCCCTTTGAGGAGGGGGAGTAAGAGAGCTGTTGTGGTGGAGTTTAGCTGTCCAACAGGGTGAAACCACCACAGATGGTGAATGACATCTGAGTGGTTCATGACTGGTAATTCTGTGTTCAGAATCCATATTTGGAGGCCATTGTGAAACATATATACTGTACTATTTTCCTCCCTTTCTGGCCACATGATTGGATTACTGGAACACTTGTGCAGATTTTTATAGCAATTCTTTCGGTGTTATTCAATGCAACAATGTACTGACATGTAGTTATTCTGTTATGGTTTTATGATCTGACTGTGATTAGTTTTGTAACTGTGGGTTTTCTGGCCTGCCTTTTGAGATTTACTTGTAGAAGAAGAATACCTGTTTTGTCTGGGAGATAGAACTTTCACCAGCTCAGTAAGTAATTCTTCAGTAGATGCATAGCTACTGATATGATCTTTGATCTTTTGTTTCTTCTCTGTCTCCATTCATTGTTGGTGTGAAAGCTGATTTCTCCTCAACGGGGAGCACAATTCATTCAGCCTCTTGTTTACAAAAAGGATGGTGAGGATCTGAGCTTTACATTTTCAGAAAGAAATCTATAGCAGGTATTGATACCATAAGAGATATTTTGGAGTCTAATAGCTTTTGTAACTGTATATCAAAAATTCCACTGTTGTTGGCCTTTTCCTTAAACCTTATTGGCTGATGAGATCAATGTGAGTAACTATTATGTATTTTCATTTAAACATAACTCACTTTTAGTTTGGATCCTGTCAAAGGACGCAAATAAAGGCTATGTCAAAAAAAGAGAGAGATGGAATAACAGAGAAAGGCTTTGGATTGATTTTATGGATCCAGGGTTGGTGATACCATGTCTGGTCAGTTAAAATGCTAAATTACAGGGGTTTTTAGATCACTTCTGAATCAGAGAAACACCAGTGCATATGTGTACATACATAGTTAACATCAAGGTTGTCATTTACTTGCATGTAATGTCACTTAGGGTTGGTTTTAGATTGAAAAGATTATACTGTTCTTCAGTATATTGTAATTACAAGTTAAAGCTTTTGGAGTAGAACTCATAATTCCCTATGCAGTATATATGGGGAAATACTGTACCCACCATTCTGTTAGACATTTGCTTCCTTTTTGATGCACATTGCTAGGAGAAGCTCTTCTCTGACCGGAGATCTGTGAATACTGAACACATCCTTCCAAGAAAGGAGATTATTCCACTCTTCCCTTGGTCATGAACTGTAGACATTGGACCTTCAATGTAAATGTCTGTAGGAAGTATTAATATGAAAAAAATAGTGCATTATATTGCTTATTTCCAATTAATATGAGGACCACTATGTCTTCCCTTTTTAGTTTTCCTCTACAGGAAGATACAGAAGAATAACTTTAGACCATCCATAGTTATTACCTTTTCAGTCTCCACAGTGTTTAAAAGATGAGGTAAGGGGGGGGTTCTAAAATTTTTGACCAAGGCAGGTAGCGCTCAGGACCATGCAGGAATAGATATACCACAAGATACACAACAGAGGCAATAGGTGGTAATTCCTAGGGGAGCTCTGCAGGTGATCGTTAAAAGCAAGCAAGTGTGGGACTAAACATTTTTATAAGAGCTGTTCAGAGCATCCTTCTCTTTGTCGTTCCTTTTTTCCTGAATCTGTCCCTCAGGACAAGCTGCCAACCCTTTCTCTCTCCATAGCAGGACACAGCAAAGATGTCCACTCTGGTGGTAAATAGGTTTGGGCACTGTGACTGGGGTGATGATTAAGTTCGCTGGGGACACCTTATGGAACATTTTCTTTTAGTATGCATATGTATTCAGAGAGTCACACTTGAATGGCTTGGGATTCAAAGGCATTTCAAGAGCTCCAGCTTGGCTTTCCTATTTTATTCTGTTACCTTTCCTTCTAAGTTCAATCATAACTATCACTTCTCTCAGATATAAATTAAGACAGAAAATGAGCAAACAAATGATAGAACAATACTACTCTGCTTATTCTGTTACTTTCTAAATCAAGGTCCTTAAGTTCTGTGATGGTGCCACGAGATTTATCTTGAGTGGATTGCTTTTGACCTTGAGTCTGTTGTCTCGAACTGAAATTACACCTCACTCATCACTGTCAGTGTCAAAAGATGTATCAGTATGCACAGCAGCAGCAGCAGTAGTGGATTCCTCAGAGGAAAGAAGTGTATCTGTTTACTTTTAAGCTTGTCAGTTAGTCTTTATCCTCTATATTTAGGCTTTATCACCAGTTGCTGATAGTGTTTCCAAAAGCACTGTATGAAAAATAAAATCTGGAATTACAAATGCTAAGGAAAAAGAATATCGTATTTGAAGGCTTGCTTTTCAAATTAGAAATCAAGGGTTCACATTATAGTGCATGCATGTGGTTTGTTGTGTGGTTTTTTTTCGGTTTTTGGTGTTGGTGAGGTTTTGGGGTTTTACTTTTTTTGTTTGTTTGTTTTTGTCCTTTTGATTAAAAATAGAACTCCATCAGCAGATTTTCAGTTCCTTTTTGTTTAAGTGATGTTGTTAAAATTGCTTTCTTAATGTAGGCATTGAGACTTTAAAATTATTTTTGTGTTCTACCTTAAAAAAATGTTGTTGAAATACTTTTTTCATTAGAATTATTTTTAAATTATAATTTTATTAAAGAATGAAATAAAATTTCTCTTATGGTTCAATGCCAAGAAGATTAAAGTCAAAGTCATCCTACCATTCTGTAAGGAACTGTGTCGTGTCTTGTGTGTTGTCCTCCCCTCCCCCACCATTTCCAATATGATATACCAACAATACCTACCACTACTAATTTGTCAATGATTATTGTAATGACACAGCAAAACTGTGATTGAAGCCGATCACAGACATTTTTCCCAGGTCATGTGCCTCCAAACTACTAAATTGTTATATTAACATCATAATATTTTTCTCATCCTTGAAAAATACATCTGGAGGCTGAAAGCTTTAGCTCATTAGTCTGCTAATGACAACAAAACATAATCTTTTCCCAAGTTGTAAGTCTTTTTGGTACCAAACACTGCCAAACAATAAACAGTAGTTTTCTTTCAGCTTGCATATTGGGTTGAAAAACCTTAATGTTTCCAATACAAATTTTACATATTCACGATTTCTTCTAGTCAGCTTACGTTTGATTTAGATTGTATAGATTTGTTATTTCTTTGCACTTGTAAGACTTTTTACAATAGGTGAAGATGAGTTTTTAAGACAGTTTGTTAACAAGTGTAATGATAAAACCTCATGCATGTATGACTGTCAAATTCTTCGACTGTTTTACAGCATACTCTTTGGTTAAAATCAAAATGGACTACAGTATGGAGAGGTACACCAAATACTTATTCCACCCTGAAGTTTTGACCATAGATATTAGATGCCATAAGAAAGTATAACATGCATTTGGCTCTACAAAGTTTAGTCATCCCATGGAGAAACAGAAACTTTGGGTAACAGCAAGTGGTTAATTGTTACATGCTTGCATCCAGGATTTTGTATACTTCCTTCATGGACTGTATGAGAATGCTTATGTTCATGCTGTGCCTTCACAGGCTGTTCTGATTTTTAACCCAGTAAAATAGTACACTTCTCTAAACCCCTCCTAATATCTTTGCCACTCACAAAATGATTACATGAGAAATCTGTAATCAATTTTTTTTCCTCAAATACTAAAATACTAGTAAAGAATGGTAAAAAGCTTCTTCTAATCAAAAAGGATGGGATTTTTTTGTTTGTTTTTAATAAGTAGTAATTTTTTTTCTTATTCATTAAAATGTACTTTAAATCACAAGAACTTTCAAAACTGTAGACATTTTCAAGAATTATTGACACTGACATAACACAATTCTCTTTGATCAACCTATTTGTAAAAAATACTCAAAGAGGTCAAGAGAATAAAAATTCAGTTAATGCTAACTGTCTTTGAGTATTCGCCCTATTTATTTAAGGTATTCTGTAAGTTATTACAATAAGTCATTTATTAAAATGATAAAGGACCTCCGTATAACCTTTTGTGAGGATTCTGTCCTAGTTTTGTAGGCACAAGAGGTTTAAATAGATTATACCCACAGATTGTAAAGGAAAACTGTTCAAACTCATGTCAAGTTTAATTATATTATCATAATTCTCTTTCAAGTATTCCATGGGTTAATGCAATAAGTAAGCCTAACATGAAGTTTAAAACATTTTTTTTGCATGTTGATTATTCTTACTCAATTCCCATTGACTCAAAGCCATGAAAAGGGATCAAAATTTCTTTTCAAGGGAAGAACTACTATAGACATAAGGCTAAAAGATACTTTTTATATCTTAAAAAGCACAAAATTTGGAGAATAATCTATGATCTAAGTAAGACTGAGGAGATAATTGCATGATGACTCCTATTGGCAGACCCTAAAACCTTTGCATGAAGCTGAACCCTTCTGATTCAGATTCCCCTTCCTTTTCAAACAACCTAATTTTAAAATACCTACTCTTTACAATAATGATAAAATGAGAACAACTTTGTGTATATTTGACCTGAAAAGAAGTATTATAAACACAGTTTAAATTTGTTCTAGTCTACTAAAGTAGTATCTAATACAATTATATTGTCATACTACCTTTTGTGTAGCAATTAGAATTTTATCTTTATTCAACCACTTTTTAAAAACATTATTGTCATTATATCATGTTCACAATGCCTTGCAGCACATTTGGCCACACTACTGATGGTAAGTGCTTTGAATATTTGATAGTAATACAAAATGTTAAAAAAATGGAAAAATGTACACAAATTTTACTGTTTGACTTAACAAGGGGAAAGCTGTAATAATCAGCTAGGGAAAGACAGAACTTGAAAAAAAATGTGAATGGTCATCTACAAATGCGCATTCATGTCTCTGTACATCTGTACATTTTTGTTTTATGCATTTTAACTTCCCTGGCTTTTCCTTGATTTAAATGTCATCACACCTCTTATCACAACATTATTTCTTACTATGTATCCTGTTTCTCTATCTACTTTTTAAGGGTCATTCTATACTTAAATCTTGCTTTATCATTTTAAAGCCCTTCTTAGTCAATCTGTTCTTTTAATATTATTGTTAGATTGAAAAAGTCAGGTTCATATGCATTCTACTATACAGAATCATGTTATCATCTGTATCTAGTTCTAATGGTAATCTAATCTGTCCAACCTAACTCAGACTGTAAATGCCACCTCATATTTAATTGCATGTTACATTCCTACAAATAACTTTGTTTTCAAGAGGATTTGGCCTAGTTGATTAGTTTCAACCCTTCTTTCAAAACCTGTATTAAATGGGAGAAACAAGTGTGCAGTGTGATAGAAGTCTGCCATATCCAGTTAATTACTTTATAATTTTGCATCATCTTTAAATCTAAATCATTTTTTTTGCAAATTAGTTAGATAAAAATATATCTACACCCTATCTTATCTGTATTCATTTGCTTTATATCATCCCATGCTGTGTTCTTTTATAAGATTCTTGTATGCCTTTAGATATTAAAGAAATTGAAGTATTATCAATGAAATGATACATTAAAGTTCAGTTTGAATCAACAGTTATTTAATAATTGATATTTACAACTTGAACTCCCTCTAGGTCACTATTTCTGAATAATCTATATTGGTAAATATGTAGATCCTGTAATAGTATACCAGGTTGGACTACCTCATCTATATATGTGTATATATTAGCATGCTCCCGATAAGTCCACATGCATCTTTATGCCCTAAAACACAACAGTTTTCTGAGGTGTTTGATATCAGTCCTAAAGAAAAAGCTGTTTTATTCCTCCTTAAACCAAACATCTAACATGTCCTCTTGGTCTGTTACTGATATAAATGAATAAGGTCCTAGAGAAATGAAGAAAGGTGTTTTGCCATGATCTTCTTAGGAAATACTTGGAAGTTTAAAAGTTTTAAAGAAAATTGATAGCTTTTCTCCAACTGGTCAACCAGAGTTTTTTTTTTGTTTGTTTGTTTTTTTTCTGAAAACTTCTCTCACAACAGCATTCCAGTGATTTCAGAAATAATTGTGACACATAACTACATCTCTCAAACCTGTATGCATTTCTCCATATGTATAAATGTATTTCTCCAGATTATGGAGCAGGTTATGATTAATGAAACATTAATGTTAATGAAAATTTACAGGGACAGTATTTATTGTCAAAAAAAAAAAAAAAAAAAGGTATTCCATTTGACACTACCTGAGGATTTGACCCTGAAAGGAATCAGATGTGCCATACCTTTTTTCTTAATATTATTCATTGTGATTCAGTGGGACAATTTAATTTTAAGACAACAAACTTGTCTGGAGGTTAGATGAACATTGAAACATTCGTGAAATATAAAAAGAATCTCCAGAGTCCCTCATGCTCATGTTTTGTCACTTGTACATTTTCTTTAATTCATATTCTTTCATATGCGATGAACAATTACATGAAAAGTTACCCTTGCAAGGATAAATGTGTGTGGTCTTCTAAGGACCATGAATTACCAACAACACTGTAAATAATAAAACACTGCTTGTTTAACATACTCTTATATCTTAAAAGCCAGCTGAACATGTAAGGATTTTCTGGAGATCCTTTAAAAGCGAAACTATAACATATGTTGATTTATGCCTCAGTATGATACTGAAATGCATTATAATTATCCTAATCAATGTTTTATGTAGCAACATACCCATTCCATAAGAATTCCAGTATGGCATTTTGTCCCACACAACCATTCCTCATAATGTAAAAAATATATGTACATATATTTATATTGTATATCCTTAGTTATGAAAAATATATGTATGTATATATCAATATTAAAACAACAACAACAACAACAAAACAACAACAAAAATGTGGTACTGAAAAGTCATAAATGTATGTACGTATGTACTGGTCCTGACAAACCTGTAGTCTAGTACTAAGACTTTTGCATTTCCATAGTAGAATATTAGATCTCCATTTTGATAAGGAATATTCATAAAGTCAAGATATACTTATCCCATGCAGCATAACACAACTTAAGGAATATAAATTTGGAATTTACTTCAGTCTTGTGTTCTCAGAGGTGACACATTTATAGAGTCCTCAGACTCTGGCACTGTGACACGTCATGTGGAACCCAACAATAACAACCCAAAATAATAAATGGGATAGTTCCACCCTAAACTTGATGGAAGAGACTGTTCTTTTAGGGGAAGTCTAGACGGAACTTAATCTCCAAGAGAAATCAAATACTAATGTATTAACCACATTTCTTGTTCTGGTATGAACTGATCTGTGAACACAGGTAGATTTTTAAGAATCTATTTCTGTAAAAATCACAGCCCAAAATGTACTGACAATATTTAACAGAGGGTGTGAAGCAAATAGTAAGTAGAGGGTTATTACATGTAATGAAAGTCTTTTTGTAGTCTCTGAATCAGAGATGCACTGGAATCATTACTGGCATCATAACTACTGTTTAGCACCAAAAGGACGCCCCTGGAAAAGCAGAACTGCTGGTGCAGATGAGCTTTGATGATGCTTCTGGTATTGTTTGATTTGTTCAACAAAATGCTTGATTTTTCTAATTTGAGTTTAATGTCTAGCAATTTAACAATTTACTAGTTTGAAGGTATATAACCTAGTGTTGGTTCACATTATTACAGTGTCATTATAATAACCATTTAGTATTATTATTAAACACTTGTCAAGCTTTTCATTAAAAGCCTGTATTACAAAGAGTTTTCAGCAAACGTACTTTTAACATATTCTGTTTTTTAGGATAACAAGAAAAGGTGGATACAATTCCTTGGAGAGAGGGAAGAGAGACAGAGAGGGAGAGAGAGAGAAAGATTTAGACATGAATCTGTAACAAAAGCTAATTCTTGTTAAGTGAATTAAAGAATGTGGCTTCCTCCTCCTTTAGCCACTCCAGACCGTGAATGCTCCTGTCCGACCTGTGGTGCGCCCGGGCTGGGGGCTGTGGCTGCTACTTTCCCTTTTACAGGTTCAAACAGTAGCAATACCGAGCACGTATCCCAGAGAAGAAGAAACACACAGAGACAGGACGCTGACACAACCCATGTCAACACGGGTTCATATTGTGCCTTCAACAGCACTTTCTCACAGGACACATAAAACAGACACAGACAGCAGAGTGCTCTTCCTCCCCTCCAGCTGGTAGACACAGAAGTTCACACGTGCAGGCACACGCGCACGTGCACAAATGCACACACCCGCAGAGCACTCTCTAGGTTCACAAGCACATTTGTGGATCCTGGCAAGAAATGGCACATCCTCTCTGTCTGCCCAGCACCCACAGCCCTGCTTCAGATGCCCATGTGGAGTTGTCCCACACTCCGCTCAGCAGCTGTCCCCCAGCAGCTGGTTTGGGAACCCACGCTGCTCCCGCCACATGGCTGGGGGTAGAAGACCTCACTTGCTCCGTTAGCAGATGCTGGGGCCCCACTTGGTCCTGTAGCTGGCACCAAAGTCCGCAGGGCCTATACCCCCAGCCTGACTCCAGGAGCTGGTAACAGTTTCACTCAGGTGTACAGGTACCACCTGTACACGTGTACTATGTGCTGGCACATAGTCCTTCAGCACACACACACAGGAGAGACTGTGAGTACATGGAGAGGGCTGAGAAAAGATTTCATGATAAAATAGAAGAGACTCTGGTGATCAGGCACTGGGCTCAGCCAGACAAGCACACTGACTGGCCCTGTTTTATACACAACTGGCCCTTTTCAACCCTTTTCCACCTACACCCTCTTTTTGTTCCTCCTGCTCCACCTGTCCCCTGCACAATTCTGTGGGTTTGTAGAGCTCTGCAGTTACTGCACCCTCCCAGTCCAGGGCCCTCTGGTTCATGATCTTATCAGTTGCCAGGTTCATCCTTCCTGAAAACAGTGCCTGCAGCTTGTTAGCCTACTAAGTAGTGAGACTGGGAGGTTTTTTTCTTGGGACTGACTTCCACCTTAGAAGTTCTCCATCAGATAACCCTACTGGCATAAATATTCCCACATTCTCACGTGCTCTCATAAATTAGTGCCACTGACCAGACTTAGTTCCCATCACTGCCTCCCTTTCTTACTATCCCTTGTTGCCTTGGGAAAGGTCCTTCACCAGGTATCCTCAAAGGAGCAATCTCTTTCCACACACCCTTTGAATTCTTACCCTGTGCTAATAATGAAAAGATGACTCTGGAGGCAAACCTTATTTTCAGAATGTGCTGCTTCATGGAAGACACCTTAATCAAGCTAGTACTGATATAACTAAGCACATGCATTACTTCCAGCAACCCAAATTGTTATGTTGTATGTAAAGTGATGAAATTAGTATTTCTTAACAATTCCACTAGGACATAGACAGTGTAAGGTAAGTATTTGTATTTTAGAATCTCATAACCTTGTGCTGAAAAACAATTTCTCTAAACTGGGCTGATAATCTAAGGTACTTTTGTGGGTTAACCCCAGTTGGCAGCTAAGCACTACATAATTACTTGCTAGCTCCCCTCTCAGCATGATGGAAGTGAGACAACTCTTGGGTTGATATAAAGACAGTTTAAAAGAGTAAAAGAGAAACAGTAACAGAAAAAAAAAACAACAACAACAAAAGAAAAAAATGAAAGAAAGTGAAAGAAAATGAAAAAGGAAAGGGAAGGGAAGGGAAGGGAAGGGAAGGGAAGGGAAGGGAAGGGAAGGGAAGGGAAGGGAAGGGAAGGGAAGGGAAGGGAAGGGAAGGGAAGGGAAGGGAAGGGAAGGGAAGGGAAGGGAAGGGAAGGGAAGGGAAGGGAAGGGAAGGGGAGGGGAGGGGAGGGGAGGGGAGGGGAGGGGAGGGGAGGGGAGGGGAGGGGAGGGGAGGGGAGAAAAAAGAAAAGAACAAGGAAAGGAAAGGAAAGGAAAGGAAAGGAAAGGAAAGGAAAGGAAAGGAAAGGAAAGGAAAGGAAAGGAAAGGAAAGGAAAGGAAAGGAAAGGAAAGGAAAGGAAAGGAAAGGAAAGGAAAGGAAAGGAAAGGAAAGGAAAGGAAAGGAAAGGAAAGGAAAGGAAAGGAAAGGAAAGGAAAGGAAAGGAAAGGAAAGGAAAGGAAAGGAAAGGAAAGGAAAGGAAAGGAAAGGAAAGGAAAGGAAAGGAAAGGAAAGGAAAAAGAAAAGAAGAAAAAAAGAAAAGAAGAAAAAAGAAAAGAAGAAAAAAAAAGGACAAAGGGAAAAAGTAGTAAAGAATAAAAAGTGATGCAGAAAGCTCTCGTCACTGTCACTTGGCCAATGCCCAGCAACGGGCTGGGCCTGACAAACTTCCCACACCCCAATCTGATTTTTAAGCATAATGTTCTATGGCAGGGAATATCCCTTTTTGTCAATTTACATCAGCTGATCTGACTGTGTTTTTCCTGACAGCCTCTTGTACCTCCACAACCCACTCACTGGGGCAGCAGAGAGAAACAGAGAAAGCTTTGATGCAGTGTAAACACTGCTTAGTAATAGCTAAAGCATCAGCATGTTATCAATATTATTTTGGTCACAAATCTAAAACATAGGGCAAAACAAGTTACTATAAAGAAAATTCTCTATCCCAGTCAAAACCAGGGCAGGTACCCATATCAAAGAAGATGTCTATATATAAGCACCATTTTTCTGAATACCTATAAAGGGCATTTGATCTGATAACATTAAATAAATAAAAGTTTTCTCATACAGGAAGTCTAAATTCATTTACCATCACAGTTAATGAAAGATCTAATTCAAGACTACGTAACAGTAGAAACAAGGAAATTCACAGTGTTTGTCTGTAACCTTCTAGAGTCATGAATTGTAATATATAAACCCAATGAGCAGTCTCTTCTGCAATATGAAGATTATGTTTCAGAGGTTCAGAGGTTCAGAAGTTCAGAGGTTCAGCATCTGCATTACAAGGGAAAGTGATAAATGAAGGTAATGGAGGTGTATTTGCAATAGTTACCTAATGCTATTAGTATCTTGTTACCTAGTCTTAACTACTAAGACGGTTCTTCTAAAGAAATGTCTGATACGTTATAAAGTAGAAAACCCATTTTTTTTAATCACTTCAACAGTCAAGAGATGAAAAATGCATCTAGGTCTGACAACAGAGCTGATATGAATCACAAGGATGAATTTCATAACTTTGATGACATAAAAAGCCATTGAGATGTGGTTATTAAAAAAAGAAAGAAAAGAAAGAAAGGAAAGAAAGGAAGAAAGGAAGGAAGAAAGAAAAGAAAGAGAGAAAGAGAGAAAGAGAAAGAGAGAAAGAGAGAAAGAGAGAAAGAAAGAGAGAAAGAGAGAAAGAGAGAAAGAAAGAAAGAGAAAGAAAGAAAGAAAGAAAGAAAGAAAGAAAGAAAGAAAGAAAGAAAGAAAGAAAGAGAAAAAAAAAGAAAGAGAAAGAAAGAAAGAAAGAGAAAAAGAGAAAGAAAGAGAGAAAGAAAGAGAGAAAGAAAGAGAAAGAAAGAAAGAAAGAGAGAAAGAAAGAAAGAAAGAGAGAAAGAAAGAAAGAGAGAAAGAAAGAGAAAGAAAGAAAGAAAGAGAGAAAGAAAGAAAGAAAGAAAGAAAGAAAGAAAGAAAGAAAGAAAGAAAGAAAGAAAGAAAGAAAGAAAGAAAGAAAGAAAGAAAAAGGAAAGAAAGAAAGAAAAAGTTTAAGTGACAAAAGAAGTAAACATGATCATTCTAGAATTTCAGAATTTTGGGGAAATGGACTTGCCAAGAAGTAGATTGCTTTGTTTTGGCATGTGGCAGTAGAAGAGGACGAAAATAATCCTTTATGTCATGAATGACAACAATTTCCACAAAATAACCTGCCAGGAAATGAACTCCTATTTTGATTCTGAAAATAGCAAACATGATGCAATAACTAAGAACTTATCCAGATCCTGCAAGATACAGAAGGACAGAATGTGGAAAGAAAAAAGACTTTCTCCATAGTTAATGCATGCTGTTAGCACTTGAGAACAGGAGAAAGGAAATGAAAATGTCACATCAGTACTGAAAATATAAATTATTGCCATATTTTCAAGCAAAAACCCCACAGGTTGTCTTGTCAAATGAAATAAATTCAAAATCAAAGAGTGGGTAGGTAACAGGTAGATAACGTGTAAGAGGAAGGTTATCAAGGAGACACCATTCTCCTGGCACAGAATAAAGATTTCTCTTTCTTTCCTGGCAAGAAGTGTTCTTTCCTCTGGAGGGTACTTCTTTTCTGAGAACAGGATTTTTAAGGGATATAGGTTTTCTGTAATGTTCTTCTGGGACCTTTGTTGGTCTAGTTATATTCCAGTTCAACATATGGTATAAAATCTAAACAGGAGTGAAATATTACAGATTCACTAACATTAAATCTGTTACCACATACTGATCACATAATAATAATAATAATAATTAATAATAATAATAATAATAAATAAAAGGTTGGGTCAGGCAATGAGACATTGTAAATCTTTAAGGCAGGGCCAAATTGAATTTTCATTCATTGCAGTTTGAAAATCATTATTTTTCAGAAGAAAGAAAAAGTACTTGATGCAACAAAGAACTAATGAAGTACTACATGAGTAGTACTTGACTAGAACATGAGTAGAACAAATGAGGTATAGATACAACATTTAAAACACGGCAGTGAAGACAGAAACTTCAGCCTTGTCAGCAGACAGATGGTTGTTAACAAGTGTGCCTAAAATACTTATCTATTATATATCAAAACTGAACAGGAAAACATACTGGAGGACTATTGGACTTGCAATCCAGAATCTGAGTAATACTGTGCAGAATTTTATATTTCATATTTCATCAGATTTATTCACATTTAGCATACAATTTTATGGCTCTTATAAAAGATAACTATTAGTCTCAAAAGGAAAACAAGAAAGTACATGGAATTCAATTTGTTGAACAACTTTACTAAAAGGGACATCCTTTGTAGTTTGTAGATTGACTGTGGCAGAGAAATATGTTATTCATGTTGTGAAGGGAAACTTATTATGTATCTAGACAATGTATTGGTGTATAATCTTGTTGTGTATCTTCTACAGCTGAAGAGGAAATTGAAAGCAAAGTAATGTATATCTAAGACATTCTGAGTAGAAAAGCTTTTCAGATTGTACACACAACAAAGTGCACCTTGTGAAAGAGGCACAATCACCTCCCTTTTCATCAACGTTCAATAAACGTATCAGTTTCAGACATGATTTCTTTACATGAAGTTATCAATGCAGAGCATTTGATGAACATACAGTCTGGGGGCTTAGGCTGACAAATGGACTATATTTGTACTGCTTCATACACCCAGACCAGAGACTGATCCCTGCTCCTTAAGCCAAATTATATGGGATATTTCAAACATGTATTGGTGTAGCTTATTCCTCCATCCTGGAACAGTGGTTACATTTGCAGCACATACCTCTTAGAGCAACCTATAGTTAGATACAGATGCTTCTGTGTGTCTTCATCCAGACTCTTCAAAGACCACAAAACCATGTTCAACTGCACTAGTGGTTTTTATAAAAAGGGGCCATGAGCTGAGCACTGAGGTAACACATGTGTATATGTTGCAATAACATTCTGCCCACTGCCCCTGATGTCTGCCATTGAAACTGTATATTCTGCCTATGCTTTTTGTTAACAGCCTTTGCTGTCTTACACTGTTCATTGATATTGCTCAGTTTGTTTCATGATGTCACTCCAGCTACCACTAGTTAGAAGCATCAAACCAGATTGGTGAGACAGTACAAATGAGGTTTCAACTGGAAGTTAATCATAAAAGTGTGGAGTGGTTTACCTTTGCAATTTTTCTGCAGGGAGCTGCTGTGAAGAAAAAACACATTACTCACAACACTTCTTATCAGCAGAGACAATGATAACTATTGGTCCTTTGGAGCCATGCTGCCGAAAGCCTCTCAGCAGTTCAGGGTAGGCAAGACACTGGGGGAATGATTGCATCAGTTGTCCATGCAGTTATTATCCAGGTTGTCAATGGGTGATTTACTGTGACAACTTATCTGAGGCCATGGAGGCTTCTCCCCAACACAGGCTATCCAACTGGCAGATGCCAACTGCCAAGGCCCAGTGAGATAGGCAACAGGAGGCTTCTATCACCTGCAATTGCTGCCATACATTTGTTCCCCCGGTACCACCACGGAACAGCAATAGAGAAACCTTTCAGCCAGCCAGATGTAACATGCTAAAGTCCTTAGATACTCTACTTTATATGAAAAGAGACAGAATTACAACTTCTTTTGATCCAGGGCAATCAGAGCACATGAAACATGAGAGAAGGACTCTGCGGGGAACAGATCATTTTTACCACGCGTTCACTTTGGGACAGTCATGGACCATGCATGCATCTTCTCTGCGGAAGGTACATTCATCCAGTTGACAAAATATGTGATAGAGGGACAAGATGTATGCTACCTTGCCCAACAACATGGAGATTATCACTGACCGCTGCACTTAGTACAATCTATGTGAAGATGTTAGCAATAAAATCAAGCCAAATTAGTACCTTTCATGCTATTTGCAATTTAGTGCCTACTATTGACAAATGTTTCCAAATGCAGATTTCCAAATAATCATGTTATAATGAGACTAAATACAGCAATATAGCACTTTCTTCAAGTTACATACATATTTGAGATGAGGACATTCTGGTGATGCTATTAATTTAGTAATTCATAAGAGCCAGACTCACCACGTGTCAAGTGATTTTTGTAGCATGCTGAATACTCATAGTTTTGAAAAAAGCAAAATTTTCTTCCTGGTTCACTGTCTGTGTTCAGGATTTTACATGATTTTTTATGGTGGGAACCTAAATATGAAGACTCTCACACTATGTCAGTAACGTTCCTGGAAGTAATTTTGAAGGATAGACATCTGTCTTCCTTTTTTCCCCCATTCTATCCAGCAAACTCCTTAACATCTCTTTCCATTAATTTACATCAAAAATACATCCTCCTCATAAGATCACACAAATCAGTCTTTGGACACCATGATGTTACATCTACAAATTTAAAACAGGGTCAGATCACAGAAATGCAGAGGGACGCAGACCACAGAAATTCCGAAAACACAAACAAATTCTCTCTGAAAAGAGTGGGTATTTAAAAGTCATTGGAGTAAAATAAAGTTAATAATAATTGTTTTGCACAGTATATTTTTTTCTACGTAGATAGGAAATACATAAACAGCTGTATTTGGTATTCATGTCAATAAGTTTCTTCCATCACTGCAATCATAGGAAAAAGTTACCTCTGAGAATTAAGTTGATAATTGCTAATTTAATTTGTGATGATATAAACTAAAATGCTAAGGATTTACGGCATACGTGGGGAAAACATATATTTATGTATATTAAAGCTGTCATTGACTGTCAGGTAATTTACAACATCTAATATATCTTGTCACAAGGGATGGCAGATTTTACTGAAACACTTACTAATGAGACAATTGTTTTTGGATTCTTTACCCAACAATGTAATTGCAGCTGACAAAAAGCATCTTAAAATTCTTTCAGCAAAGATGTCAAAATAATTTTCATTCAGCCTGACTTCAACAGACATCACTCCCCATAGCAAAGAAAAAAAAAAAAAACAGGCAAAAAAAAAAATAATGCCTGTGCTGCAAAGGAGAACCAACTAAAAATGTATAAAGTTTTGAAAAAGTTAAGTTCATTATTTTTCAGTTTATGAACTGAAAATAGATTAGCATGAGATTCAGTTGACAAAGGCATAATTTATCTATTAACAAATGTATCAGAGGTAAAAATTATTCTCTGCTCACTTTGAAATATGCCTGAAGGCAAATGGCACAAATAAAAAGGACTCTGACCAGGCCATTAAATGGAATTCAAGTAAATAATAAAAGTATAACTGCATGTTGATTTAAAGAATATTTATCTTCAACACTTAGTATGCACTTAGTATGTATATACTCTATAGTGAGTTTGTCTTTCTAAATGTGGGGAGATTTTGAGTGCTTGAACTGGATACAAAACATCACAGTAGGCCTGATATATAGAAGACTAAAGAGAGGTATTCATTAAACATGTTTCTGAATCATAGAAGAAAAAATATATTTTTTCAAAATTTATCACACTGGGAGTTTTTTGGACTCACAGCTATGCAGTCAAAATGGCATTTTTATTTGTTTTTTAGAATGGCCATAATGGGCTTAAAGATCTCAAGAGTTACTTTATTCTTCATGTTTCATGTGTTTATTATAAACCTGTTTGTCTATATGAGAGCTGCTCTTTCTGATAGGAAATAAACCATCATAATCCTTTGGGGACCCAGCAAAGTCTTTATATAATGCTCTACTTCATCATATAAATATGATGAGATAGTGTATTTTAACACTAATTGTGTGTTAACACTCATACTCTGAAATCTGCTATTGTGAACAGATTTTTTAAAATTTAATTTAATTTAATTTTGGAAATTATATTTGTTTTGAAACATCAGTTATTTTGTGGTACATTGGATAGAACTAGACAAACAGTGCTGTACTTAATCCATATAAGTTCATAACAGAGTCAAATAAAAGCCTAAAACAAACAAACAAACAAAATGCAAACATACATGCAGGCTTGGAAAGGATGAAACCCTGAAGTTACAATGGTCCTTGGGATGTGCAGCAATATCTATTTTCATTGACTGAGAATGAGCAGCTACCTCATTAACTCATGCAACTTTAATTTGCATTATTGAAACATACATATAAATATCCAGATTATGGATACGTGACCTGGACCTTGTAATGTCATTCTCAAATATTAACAGATAGAAGAATAACAAAGAATTGTTAGAATAGATATAGAATAGATAGAAGAATAACAAAGAATAACAGATAGAAAAATAACAAAAGAATTTACACTTGCTGAAATTTTGATGCAATTCTTGATTTACTCCTTTAAAAGTGTATTTTTTATTCTTAATATAAGTAAATAAATTTTTTATTTTTTTAAAAATCAATCCTGTTAATTAATAATTTACAATAGAGTTCAGTAAGTGTAGTTTTAGCTTATAAATGCAAACAGGAATGATGCAAACCTACAAAAATCTAATGAAAAATCTGAAATATATATTTAGAATTTGTACCCGGTTTTTAATTCTTTCTCTTATGCATTGGAAGCTCTTGAAATATAAAGGGCTTCAGAGAGTTCGCATAGGATCTTTAAATGTTCAAAGACATTGTTGCTTTAATTTATGTTAATTTCTGAAATATTTCTTTTACAAGTGAAAGTAATTTACCATATATAAAAAGCAATTATTTAATGAAAGTCAAAATGTATTAGAAAACCTATTTTAGGAAACCTCCTAGTCCCCCATGCTTGGTGCATGGGAGAAGGAGATACAAGTCACTTAGCACTGTGTACAAAAGCTTTGAGAGACTTCAGAAGAGGTTGCTGGGATGAGGAGTTTATAGGGTTACTTCTGCATCTGTTCTGACTTTTCCAGTTTCTCCACAGGAAGCCAGTGCTAACCTTAAAAGGTCTATTCCAATCTTAGGTAACTTTTTGAGAGAGGAGACTGAGGAAGACTGGACTTTTGTTGGTGCCAGTGATTTCAGCCATTCATTTCATTCTGTAAAATATTATGTGCTTTCTCAGTCATTGTACCTTTGTGCTCAGAATGATAGGTTGTCTGACACAAGAAGCTGAGTAGGAGCACAGAGAAGTTTCAGTTTGCATTGACTCATATCGTTAGGCCCTTCATTTTTAGTTATTTATTTTATATTTTGCAAGAGTGACAACAGTCAAAAATATAAAATAATTAAAAAGATTCTGAAGCATTTACACTGTGTCCGTTGCTAACCAACTAGCCTATACCATTTACTTCTAGAAGTATCCCTGATATCTGAATTTTAAAAATGAGCTAGTCATCTTTTGGCACAAAGTATAACTTCATCTAATAAAGTCATCACAACCGAAAGTTAAAATAAGGAATTAAAACTGTTGGAAGAGCTAAGCTTACTAAGAAAATTTATTATTATTATTGTTATTTAGTTTTTCAGGAAAATTACGAAGCTATTCTAAGACGTTATTCAGATTTTTATACGGCAATATAACTTCAGTGTTTCTACAGTATCACAATATATCTAGAATATATAGCTACATCTCATTTTGTACCTGTTTCAGTGGAAGCAGAATTGTATATGGCTGAATCTGTGATATTTGGAACTTTTATTTGCCAATGTCTACAGCATATAGCAAACTGAAGTACAGAATATCTATTTTAATAGGCCTTAGGCTTCAGTTTTGTGGAAGCTAGTGCAAGTCAAATCCTAAAGGCTACATTTCTTTTGAAAGAAATTATTTTAAAATATATCACATAGTATAAATATTTCCAAGGTTGGCAGTTTATGATCTAGACTAAAATCCTATACATAGGGAAATAGAATTTGAAGTTCAAGATAGCTAACAGTCCCTGAACTGCTATGTATCATTTGTTCAGCCTAAGCACAGGCTGAAATTAATTTGAATAGTTGTAGGCTAATGGCAGAGGAAAAGACGGGCTGGAATTTGGAAACCTCTGAGAAAAAAAAAAAAGAAAAAAAAAAGTTTCATCTGCTCTGGCTAGACTGCAACTGCATAAATTAGTTTGTGGTTGCCTTTGCTACAACTTAGTACTGTAAAGCTACCCCATAAGCTTGCTATGTCTTTGGTATTAGAACTACTGAGCCAATAGATGACTCATATTATATGTGTAAATGTTGTTTATGTAAAGCACAAGGGATTGATTTACTGCAGTTTCACGCTTCTTCACTTCTCAAAGTAAATAACAACTTGCTCTCTAAGTGCCAAAAATGGCTTCAGCTTTTCTGTAACTCCTGTTGGTGTTATAATATTGTCTGTGCAGTTTCTTCAAGATCATCCTAAATGAACCCCTAGGGATAAATGCTGTAGTAGTGAACTTGAAGCAAAATCCTTTTCTGATAATCATTTTTTACTGATAATTTATGTCAGACTGATTTCCAAAAATTGATTCTGAGACAGTACATATTTTTATGGTTACTTCTTAAGATTCATGTCATAAAATTGAATGGCTCCTCAGTTCTTTTTTGATGACAAAGCTTCTGTTGCTTCTCTATCAAATTAATTGACGTCTCCTCTACCAATGTACTTTCATGTCTGCTGGTTTCCCAAAAGAAGCCTTGTCAATCACACAATCACTCTGCTGCTGTTCTGCAGTTGACCTGATTCAGCACTGAAAAGGAACAAGTGCTTCTGTGCAATCAGACTGGATATGATGGATACCAAAGAGACCTTGATAGGCTCACTTAGTACCAGGCAATGGTTGTAAGGCATGCAGGGTAGAGCAAGAGAGAATGCACTGTGGGAAAGAGTTGCTTTAGAAGTGATTTTTTAGAAGTCTGTTCCCAAAAAAGCAAGTGCAGGTATGAGAATAGGGTAATGTCTGTGCATATCTGTTGTGTATACTAAATGTTCATATGTACAGCTGTTAATGTAAGAATGTTAGCCAATACCAGAATAAAATAAAAATACAGATTTGTCTGGGAAAATCTGAGTGTTTTTCAAACCAGATAGTACCTAGATCCACAACTGTATGGTTCAATGACATTTTAGTTTGAAATTAATTTGAAATAATTCAAAACATGACACCAAAACACATCAGGCAGCAGTGGTTACATGCATAATTTCCAAATAAGAATTACAAATAAATTAAAATTGTGTTGCTATTTGGTTTTGATTTTTTTTTTTTAAGACAGTTTATAGTACTATTAAATTATAACCCTGGGGGCTTCTAACTGTAAGCTTTAATACTAAGGTCACAAAGCTCCTGCTCCTTGCAGGAAACTGATAAACTGATAAATAGATCTCTCTAGCATTTAAAGCATATCTTCAGGCAACAGATTTTAAAAATAGCAGTGTTCCATACACTGAGAAATGAAATATTACAGACTGCAATGTACAGTCCAGTGTAAAAGTATGTGGAAAGAGATAGTCTGCTCCACTGAGGATACCTGGTGAAGGACCTTTCCCAAGGCAACAAGGGATAATAAGAAAGGGAGGCAGTGATGGTGTGCTTGTCTGGCTGAGCCCAGTGCCTTATCACTACAGTCTCTTCTATTTTATCATGAAATCTTTTCTCAACTCTCTCAGTGTACTCACAGTCTCTCCTGTGTGTGTGTGCTGAAGGACTATGTGCCAGCACATAGTACACGTGTACAGGTGGTACCTGTACACCTGAGTGAAACTGTTGCCAGCTCCTGGAGTCAGGCTGGGGGTATAGGCCCTGCGGACTGTGGTGCCAGCTACAGGACCAAGTGGGGCCCTAGCATCTGCTAACGGAGCAAGTGAGGTCTTCTACCCCCAGCCAGGTGGCGGGAGCAGCGTGGGTTCCCAAACCAGCTGCTGGGGGACATCGGCATAACTGAGCAGAGTGCAGGACTGTGCCACATGGGCAGCTGAAGCAGGGCTGTTGGTCACAGCTCACGTGTGTGGTGCCAACTGCTGGGGTCAGCAGGTTTCTGTATCTTCCCCAAACCTGGTGTATGGGGGTGTGTGCTTGTGTATTCGCTAGCACACTGAAAGCTGGACTAGCTGGTGAGTAGTAGGGGCCTCAGGTCTGGGCCAGGGCATCAGGTGGGCAGGTACCTCTAGAGGGACTTGTGGCTGTGGTGGGTATGAGAGCTGCCTTTGCAGCAGGCTGCACGCTAGGCCAGCTGGTGAGTGGGTACGGGGGTCTATGGTCCAGGCAGGGGTGCTGGGCAGACAGAGGGCATGTGCCACTTCTTGCCGGGATCCACAAATGTGCTTGTGAACCTAGAGAGTGCTCTGTGTGTGCATTTGTGTTTGTGCATGTGTGCCTGCACGTGCGAACTTCTGTGTCTAGCAGCCAGAGAGGAGGAAGAGCACTCTGCTGTCTGTGTTTTACGTGAGTCCTGTGGGAAAGTGCTGTTGAAGGCAGCCCTTATCTGGGGCAACCTGTGTGATGGGTTGTGTCAGTGTCCTGTCTCCGTCTGTGTGTTTCTTCTTCTCCCGGATATGTGCTTGGAGTTGATACTGCTTGAACCTGTAAAAGGGAAAGCAGCAGCAACAGCCCCCAGCCTGGGCAGACCACAGGCCGGACAGGAGCATTCACGGTCTGGAGCAGCTAAAGAAGGAGGAAGCCACATTCCTTATTTCACTTAACAATAATCAGCTCCTGTTACAGGTTCATGTCTAAGTCTCTCTCTGTCTCCCTCTCTCTCTCTCTCTCTCTCTCTCTGGATTTACAGCTGATTAAGATTATGCATGCAGAAAAGCCTATATCTGATACTAAAACCACATCAAGGAGTTGTATCCACCTTTTCCTGTTATACTAAAAAACGGAATATGTTAAAAGTACATGTCCTTTTCCTTTGACATAAAGGCAGTTGTTAAGAGATAGTGTATTTAAGCCGAAAAATCCTAGTAATACAGACTTTTAATGAAAAGCTTGACATGTGTTTAAAAGTGATAATATGTTATTATTCCAATTCCACAACAGAAAATAATAATAATTAAAAAAAAAAAAAGAGGAAAGGGAAGGGAGGGAAGGGAAGGGAAGGGAAGGGAAGGGAAGGGAAGGGAAGGGAAGGGAAGGGAAGGGAAGGGAAGGGAAGGGAAGGGAAGGGAAGGGAAGGGAAGGGAAGGGAAGGGAAGGGAAGGGAAGGGAAGGGAAGGGAAGGGAAGGGAAGGGAAGGGAAGGGAAGGGAAGGGAAGGGAAGGGAAGGGAAGGGAAGGGAAGGGAAGGGAAGGGAAGGGAAGGGAAGGGAAGGGAAGGGAAGGGAAATACTGACAACTTTGTTTGGCAAAGTAGAGTAATTAAGTGAGCACACTTTGAGAGAAAATGCCTCCGAACTAAAAATGGTTGTGGAGGCTCCCTCCTTGGAGAGTTCAAAAGCTGCCTGGACATGGTCCTGGGCAACCTGCTCTAGATAGCCCTGCCTGATCACAGGAGTTGGACCAGATGCCCTCCACAGTTCTATTCCAACCACAACCATTTTTTGATTCTGTGACTCTATAAACTCAAACAACCTCCTTCTCTCTTTCGAATTTAGATGCAGCCCAGGGCAACTTGTTTGCCACAGTAGAGATTGTTCACTCAGCTGAAGTATTCCTCTGACCCTGCCTCCCCATCCCTGAGTCCCCAGCTAGTAAGTCTCTTTAATGGTTCTTCTGAAATTAAACAAAGTGCTGCCTAGGATAAAGTATTTCTATTAGGAAATAATATGTGATGTATGTAGAGCTTCAGAATTTCATTTTGCAATAACAATAAATAATGTTAATAATAATAATAAATTTTTCAATGTAATAAGAGATGACAGAAATAGTAATTCTGAAATAAATTGAGAGCTTTATCCTAGGAAGAATTTATGTGTCCTAATGAAACCAATTCTGGATTTTACAGAGGACTATATGGCTGGCTTTCTAGTGTTACCTTTTTTGGAATCAAATTAAATGTTGATTGTTTATAGCATCTTGGCTTTTACAGAACAGACATTTTATGTGATTTATCAGTTAAAGGCCCATTGAAAAACAGTTGGAAGCAGAAATCTGATTAGATGTTGTTCTGAGACTCAATAAATATTTAGGAAGATAACTTTTACTGAAGTGAATGGAAATTAGATCCCTAAAAAACTTTGAGAATTGAAGCCATGTATGTTTGCACACACAGAGAACAAATTGAGTTTTACTACATGACTGGTTATGTGTTTTTTTAAAAGGATGTAATCTGCTTTCAGATTAAATAAATCTGGTTCCAGACTCAAGTTTATTCCCCAAGAAAAAGACTCATTTTAAAGGTTTGTCTGAAAGGGGCATGAAGTTTAGGAAACTATGTTAATGCAGTTTAATTAGTTATTGTCCCACCACCTCTCCTTATATTTGAAGTGTGTTTCACATTTTGGAAGACGGAACTTGATCTGGGATAGGAATTAGCACTTTTATCTATTTGTCCTGCAAACTGTTCTCAGAACAGTAGTTCAACTAAGAAATCTGAATGCATAGAGTTTAAAAGAACAGCTACCAGTACAATTGTAGTGATGTCTTACAATAAATAATTCTTTAAATATTGGAAAAGACACGTCTTGAGGGGATTAAAGTTTTACTGAAGTTAGCAAAAGTGATCTCTAAAGAAACATTACAAAACAGTCAGAGCAGCCTTGTAGAGTGAGAAAAATACATGGTTTAGTGCTGTGTAAAGAGATCTCAATATTAATGAAGTAGAAATCTTTCCTACTTGTATATGTAAAATAAACCAACAAGTTGCTGTCTAATGCTTTTAAATGCAGGACACATTTTATTTAAATTTATACCCTCATAGGAAGCACCTCAGAAAGACTACTTTCTGTGTAAATTGTGCATCCAATAGCCAGTAATCACACATATCCAGACAAGTAAGATCAGGGGTCCTATTTGTTGTGGACAAGAACAAGAAAAAAAGCACATCTATTCTTTTTATTTATTCTGTGCATTGTGATAGGTTGCACATATCCTGCCAAAAATATCTTGTGATAGTCTCCTCCACTTGCCAGTTGCCCTCTTGGCATTATATAGATTTTGCAGCTAAAAGATCACAGAATCATAGAGTATCCCGAGTTGGAAGGAACCCCACAAGGATCATTGATTCCAACTCCTGGATCCACACAGGACCACCCAAAAATCAGACCATAAGTATGAAGGGTTGTCCAAATGTCTAAATACTTCTTGAAGTACAGCAGGCTTGGTGTCATGATCACTTTCCTGGGTAGCTGCCCTCTTGGTGAAGAACTTTTTCCTAATAACCGATCTGAACATCTCCTGTCACAGCTTCATGCCATTCCCTTGGGTGCTGTCACTGATCACCAGAGAGAAGAGATCAGTGCCTGCCTCTCCGCTCCACCTTGTGAGGAAGCTGTAGGCCACAACGGGGCCTCCCCTCAGTCTCCTCTTCCCTAGGCTGAACAAACCAACTGACTTCAGCTGCACTTCATGTCTTCCCCTCTAGGCTTTACACCATCTTTGTTGCCCTCTTTTGGACACTATATAATAGTTTTATATTCTTCTTATATTATGGCAACCAAAACTGCACACAGTACTTGAGGTGAGGCTGCACCAGCACAGAGTACAGTGGGACTTCCCTTGACCAGCTACTAATGCTGTGCTCAATGCACCCCAGGAAATGGTTGGCCCGTTTGAGTGTTGGAGCACACTATTGACTCATATTCAACTTGCCATCGACCAAAACCCCCAAATCCCTTTATGCAGGGTAGATCTCCAGTCTCTCATCCCTCATTCTGTACATATATCAAGGGCTGCCCCATCCCAGGTGCAGAATCCAACACTTGCTCTTCTCCAACTTCATATTCTTGGTGATTGCCTGACCTCTAACTTGTCAAGGTATTTCTGTAAGGCCTCTCCAGATCCTCCCAATTTTGTGTCATCTGCAGAATTAATAGGTATGCATTCTAGTCCTTCATACAGATCATTTATAAAAACACTGAAGAGAACTGGCCTTAAAATGGAGTCCTAGGGAACCCCACTAGTAACTGGCTGCCAGCCTGTTGTAACCCCGTTTACTATAACACTTTGAGCCTGACACATCAGCCAGTTGTTCACGCATCACCTTATGTTTTTGTCTAGCTTTATGGGACATTTTGTCCAGAAGGATACTGTGAGAAACAGTATTGAAAGCTTCACTGAAATCCAAAAAGATTACATCAGCTGGCTTCCCTTGGCCAACTAGGTGGGTGACCTTGTCATAAAAGGAAATTAAGTTTGTAAAGCAGGACTTTCCCCTCGTGAACCTGTGTTGGCTCTGACCAAGGACTGCATTGTCTTTCAGGTGTTTTTCAGTAACTCCCAGAATAATCTTCTCCGTAATTTTGCAAGGCACTGAAGTGAGACTGACAGGCCTATAATTACCAGAGCCTTCTTTCTTGCCCTTGAAATCTGGAACAACATTTGCCAGCTTCCAGTCAACTGGGACCTCTCCAGATTCCTGAGACCACTGCAATATAATTGAGAGAGGTCTCATGATGACATCAGCCAGTTCTCTGAGTACCGTGGGATAAATCCCATCAGGCCCCACAGACTTTTATGCATACAGCTGGAGCAGCAAATCCTGCACAAGTATTGGGTTGGCTGGGACTTTATCACTACAGCAGTCACAGTCCTCCAGCTCCGGGCTCTGAGGGTCCCAGAGCCCATCATCAGTGTTGAACACAGAGGCAAAGAAGGCTTTAAATATCTCTGCTTTGTCTATGTCCCTATTTATGCGGTGACCACACTCAAGTAATGGACCAATGTTATCTCTGGTCCTCCTTTTGCTGTTAGTATATTTTAAAAAGCCCTTTTTGTTTTCCCCACAGCACTGGCATGCTTAAACTCTAATTGAGCTTTGGACACACAGATTTTCTCCCTGCAATGGTGAACAGCATCTCTGTAGTCTTCCCATATAACCTGACCTCTTCTTCAGTGTCCATATACTTTTCTTTTCTTTTTTTTTTTTTCTGCCTAAGCTCTAGAAGAAGATCTCTGCTCAACTAAACTAGCCTTGTGCCCCACCTGCTTGACTTCTGACATTTTGGAAGTGCCTATTCTTGTTCTCTTAAAAAGTGGTACTTAAAAAGGGACAAGCAATGATGGACCCCTACACCTTCAAAAGCAGTTTTCCAGGGGACCTTACTAAGTCATTCACTGAGCAGCCTGAAGTATGCTCTCCTCGTATCCAGAGTGATCGTTTTGCTGCTACTTTTCCTCCTATCACTAAAGATTTTAAACTCGACTACTTCATGGTCACTGTGGCCAAAATGACCACCAATTTCCACTTCACCCATGAGACCCTCTCTGTTTACAAACAACAAATATAGCAGGACACCTTTCCTAGTCAGCTCCCCCCTAGTACCTGTACCGAGAAGTTATCATTAATATATTTTAGGAATTTCTTGGATGTCAAAAAGTTTTTTTATTTCAGTTCCCTCTGCAATCCTCTATTAAAACAATACATTCTATTCCCACTTCCATGTCATTTATGTAGCCCATCTTCAGTCAGATGCCATAGTTACTAACCTTGACTACAATTTCAGTGACTTGTAGGGTGGGATATCCCGTGAGAAAGAGTTGCTTCCTTTTATCCACAGTAACAACTATTGTGTAAGAAAGGTAGTTGGAAATATTTACTGTACATAAATACTTTTGTCTTGTACATCTGTGGGTATTTGCACAGGATTCTGCATTCACACATGATATTCTGATGTGGGAAAGCAGAAAAAACAGTTCCTACACCTGGAACAGTCCTTGACATAAGCCAAACTGCAGCTTTGAGAGGAGTTTCTATGTGGAAGACATGCCTTACATCTGGATATATGTGCGTCACTTTCTCAGTGTTTCTGTGGCAGAGCACAACACTGAACATGCAATCCATTAAAGTTAGACAAAATTTTGCTTGCATTCTTCTATGTCTAAATATCAAAAATAATCTTCAAATGGTGTGTTTGAATAGGAGAAGCCCAAATGATTTGTGACTTTGGAGGTTAGGTTTTGTTTTGATTTGTAATGAACTGGCAATAAAGATGTCATTAAATGATAGAAATGCTTAAAAATGCTAGAGAAGATCTGCTTATATTTTACAAAGTCCACAGCTCTGCTTTTGTAACAGCTGTAAAGAGACAGAAACAGAAGACACACATATGGTTTCTCACTGCCTTCCATTAAAGTATATCAGAGAGATCTAATCAGAACATGACCTTTTCCCTGTTGTCAGTATTTAACTGCAGGTATGCAAACTAAAATCAGATGTACATAGGCAATAAAGTTTTTGGTTTTGTTTCCCCTGAAATGTGTGGAAATTAGCTCTGAAATGATTTTTCTGAAGTTAATAAATTAAGGTCATTGATATTCTTTTATAATATCAATCTTGTGTTCTAAGTAATTAGATCTTCCAATAAAGCCTTAAGCTTTTGCTATGAGTTGGTTGCTTTTCTCTGACTGTTGAACTTCCCCACTTTTGCTTCCATTTATTACAGTCATCTTCTGTTTATTTCCCTATATTTATTTCCCTTTATTTATCTATATTTTACTGTATTGTAGAATTATTTGGCCCATTATACTTAAGAAATAAAAGATGATGACTAACCTAATTTTCTAGCAAGCATTGCACTTGTCTTTTTTCTTTACATAAATTGTTTAAACACTTTTCTCCTTTGGAGAAACCATTGTCATCAAGCCAGAGGCAGTCAGACCTTCCAAATCTAAAGGGAAGGAAAGGGAAGGCAGTTCTTTATCCTTGTTATTCAGTGATGACATTAACTTCAACATTTGGATCTGAAAATTATAGCTTTCCTGAAAACGAAAGAGAAATAACAACCCCATTAAGTACCTACACCAGGGGAAAAAAAAATCATATTCATAATCTCAGGCTGAATTGTTCCCTATTATACTGTCCCCTTTGCTACAGTAAAACACACTGAGATGAACAATCAAGCCATATAAACACATGTTGGTAGGATTTTAACACAGAAGCAGTGAAACATTTGGGTGTTAGTCCTTTTTTTGTCATTAAACAGTTTCATTTTGACAAGTTACTACATACTTTTGTTCAAAATCACCTTTTATTTGATAGCAGTAAAATGGAAAAGAAAGGAAGAAAAAAAGAAAAAAGTGGCTTTACACTACAGACATACCTAGTCCTCCTCCAAAGTATTCAAATCAGAAGTGCTGTGAAATAAATATTCAATAATTTGATGAGGAAAAAATGATAGCTAAAGTCCTCTTGACCTTTTATGCAGCCCATTAACACAGTCCACTAACACCTGCTTTGTAATTAATGTGCTAATCAAGGCAGCAGGGTTCACCAGTTACCACATTTTTGCACAGATTTCCAGCTTTGTTGCCATGTTGCTATCTCAATTAGTCTGCAGCTTTCCTAATGTAGCCTCCTCCTGCAGGAAGAAAATTGGTTTTGGATTTGAATGCTTTATAACAAAGCAATCCCTTTATGTAAAATGAAATTATTATGCATTATGCTGAAACTAATTTTCTTTCTTTGAGAAGTGTATGTGTGCTTAAAACTTAGATGCAGAACAAACAATATTCAAATTTGTCCCAAAATTAGATATTTGGGAATAGTTTACAATAAACAGGCAAACCGTCATAGTTATAGAGCTGAAAAAGCTGTTCACTCAGTATGCTGTCTGCTTAGGTTCTGTCCACATACGCACACAAACAAATCATTTCGTGTCATATATTTCATGTCCACTCACAATATTAATACTGTTAGAATTACTGAAATGTCACCTGGAAAGCAGAAAAGCATTTGAAAACTGTCATGTGGATAAGGTTCCCATGGAAACCAATTTCCTTGATATCCATGTGTTCAGTATAGCTCCCCGTAATTTAGTAATTTTGTTTGTGTACTCATGAAAAAAAAAAAAAAAAAAAAAAAAGCTGTAACAGTATCTAGGAAAGAATCTACACTTTACAAAAGATTATAAAAATCTTCTTTTAGTAGACTGTATGGCTCATGCATTAGAATAACACTAACCTGATCAACATTCACCACTTCTAGCTAGAGCTGTCATGCTCTGTATAACATATAAAGTGTGTTGACTAAGAAAACCAAAGGATTTTACTAGAGTAAACACAATACCTTGAGTTCTTAGTTAAGTATACAGGAGTATACTAGAACAGAGTAGTTAAGCATGTGTGTAATGTAGACTTCATTACTGAATCTATTGCAAGTCACTAAGCCTGGTGACCTTATGCGTAACTCCAAAACAGGAGACACTTGTGCTAGATGCTGAAAATAAACTGTAAGGCTGCCCCCATCCAAAAGTACTGATAAAAAATTGGATGTGGCACACATAATTAGAGAGAAATTAAAACAGATGATTTGCAAAGATGAAACACTGTCATGAGGCTACTTGTGATAAGAGCTAGTATAAGAAATCACCAAAGGAACTAATCCTTGTGAATAACTGTAAAATTTATTTATTCCCTTATTCGTTACAAAAAAAAAATAAATCTATTTTTGATCCCATAAAAGAAAAATCTCTTTCTCTTTTCTCCAAAACTGAAACATAACACTCTCAGATGTAATCTACTAATCTGCGAAACTGAAGTCAATAAAACCTAATTGCATCTCCTACAAAATTTCCATTGTCATTGTAATTCTTCATTAGCTCAAACCCCAGATTTTTTACTTTTCCAGTGGATAGATCAGATACACATATACTGAGTAATTAAACAGCCATGTGGCTAGGACCCTCTTTTGGAAGAAGAAAGTCTCTGTTCACACATGAAACATTATGGGCTTGGACTTTCGTAGTTTGCTGTCTCGATTCTTTCTTTGGTCTGTTTTTGGCCAAAAAAATCATCTTGTATGTCAGAAACATCACCAAGTCCTGCTGCTTCTCTATTTTTATCTTTAAATATTTAGTGTCTTTAAGGCTAGATTTTTATAGTTTTGATCTATTTATATTCTAGAGTCACCTAAGGCTACCTTTACATTAGCTACCTTTACACACTTGATTGCCAAGGTTTCTTCAGTTATCTCATATCCTTAGTCATTTTATATTTAACATCTTAACATCTTAACATCAACATCTTAACATCTTAACATTAACATCTCTTTTCACTTTGAAAATACTCACATGAAATAAATGGTCCTGTTGTGCTGTAAGATGCTTCTGAATCTTGAATCCTTGTGAACTATGTAATATATGGTGCATATGTTTGTGTATATTGTTTAATTAAAGAAGAAAATCAAATATCTGAAAGAAAAACACCTACATATTGTTTAAGAAAACCGAAGGAAACCTGAGAATTCTTTTGTCCAACATTTTCCACATTTAGAAAGAGGGGAAAAAAAAAAAACTCGAAACAGAGAAGACATGCAATTGAACAACAAAAAAGTAAGAATGCAGACCTTTTGCTTTATTCAATGCACTTTGTGAAGGTTGTAAGTCGTTGTGTAGTTTCCATTTGTCCCTAATTGAATTGTTTGTTATCTTATAAAGCTTTTAACCTACACTAAGTTACACTGCTAAGTTTTGAGCCCATATAATATACAAATAAGGAGCATACTCAAAGCCTGATGCAAGTGTTATATATATATATATATATTTGCTACAACTGTAACAGCTGTAACTAAGTACACATTTTCTAGAAAGTCCAATAGCATATTTTACCAGTTTTGCCAGTACTTATTACGAAAACATTAACCTGAGTATACTTTGCTATATTACCTACTGATCCAATTCAAGCAATAAACAGAAAAGAATTAAAAGCTAGGTAAGTCACTTAACTTTATAAGCCATTTCTTAGGCTGCATTAAGTTCAGTATAGCTAAAGCTATATAAAAGTGATTGTCTCACTATACTCAGCATTGGTGCAGCCTCACCTCAGGTACTTTTTACAGTTTTGTGCTACACAATGCAAGAAGGATATAAAAATGGTAGAGAGTGTCCAAAGGCAGGCAACGAAGACAGTGAAAGGGCTAGAGGGTATTACAAGTGGCTAAGGACACTTGGCCTGTTCAGCTTAAAGAAGAGGAGAATGAGGGGAGACCTCATCATAGTCTGCAACTTTCTCACAAGGAGGAAAAGAGGGGCAGATGCTGATCTCTTCTCACTGGTGACCAGCAATAGGACCTGAGGAAACAGCATGAAGCTGCATCAGGGAAGGTTCAGACTGGGTGTTAGGAAAAGGTTCTTCTCTGAAGGGGTGGTTGGTCCCTGGAACAGGCTCTCCGGAGAAGTGGTCATGGCACCGAGCCTGCTGGAGTTCAAGAAGTGTTTGGACAATGCCCTCAGACATACAGCTTGATTTTTGGGTGGTCCTGTATGGACCTAGGAGTTGGACTCAATGATCCTTGTGGGTCCCATAAAACTTGGGATTTCTATGTTTTTATGATTTCCTGGGACAATCAAAAGTTTGTATTAAACTGCTGATAAATCGTCTTTAATTCTGGCCCTGAAATCCTAATGATGTATTTTAGCATGGATGACCTGATGCATTTTTTGTAGGCTGAATCATTTATTTCTTTATGGTAGTATACCCACTGTTATATACAAGGCAAGCCTGACATATAATTGTATTTGCAGTTCATTTCCCTGGTTAAATGAAGGATGAATTGCGTAAATCTAAAATCATTCTTTTTTGTTTCCTATATGTTGACTAAGGATTGTTCTGAGACTCTTTTTTCACACCCTGGCTATACTTAATAAAGCTGAAGTTTTGATTTCTTCTGCCTTAAGAATTCATTAAAACGTGACAAGATTACATCAAAAACAAATAATAATTTTTTTCCTTTTTGTTTGTGTTAGATCCTATCATTAAGATGTTTTTTTCAGACTTACTGCTGTTGATCTTAGAATAACTTGGCATTTAAATATATCCTTGAACATTTTATGGAAAAAAAGAAAGCCATATTCCTTCTTGCCAGGCTCAGATTTTTCTGTTTCTTTACCAAGTTTGTAATGCTCAATAATTGCAAGTAATTCTGAGCCATTTTTCCCTTGTATACACTAAAACACTTTTTCTTAAATAGAAAATTCAAACAGTAGTTAACTAAGATTATTACCTGCAAGTAGTCAGAAAAGTAAGCAGACATGAAACTGAGATTATTTTCAATATTTATGGACTGTTCATTTCACTAATAATTTCCCTCATATTTTTTGCACTTTCTTGATGTGTGTGTGGGTGTGTGTTCTTCTTTCTTAGCTTTAAATTAAAATTCAGTAATTTAAAAAAGTTTTAAGTGGGTCTTTTCATTTATTTATTTATTTTTGTCTCTTAAAATACGTGGCACTATTTACTGTTAACATCCCTGGCAATTTGGATGAGGGCTAAACAAAGAATGAGTGTATATATGGAGTATTATAGGAATGCTTACAAAGTAAGCTAATGTGCAGAGGAAAATTTGGAGGTAATGAGTTCAAATATCTTGCTAACTCTTGATGTTTATCAGATAAAGTATGCATTAGAATGATGGTCCTAAATGTGGTATTAAACTAACACAAAACACAAAACTAGAAGAATGAAAACTAGTCATCTATAAATATAACATATTAGTGAAATATTTATTATATACACAGTACATTGCTGGCTATATATATTCTTAGCCTTCTTTTTGTAACAAAGATTTATTTATTTATTTATTTTAAATAAAACTTCACTCCTCAACAGTGGGTACTGTAGTGGTTTAATACCAATGGGCAGCTTTCTTTACACTGAAATAATCCATATAGACAATTAATTCAAAGTATCTTCTGTGCTACACATTCACTACATACTTTACAGAACACTTTTTTCTATGTGGGTAGGTCCACAGTAACCGTCCAACCACCACACCACTCTCTCACACCCCTTCCTCCACAAAACAGGGAGAAAATATGATGAAAAGAAGTTCATGGGTTGAGATAAGTATGGTGAGATTGCTCACCAATTAACATCATGCACAAAACAGACTTGGTGTAAGGGAAATTAATGTAATTTATTGCCTACAGACTATAGCAGTGAGAAACTAAAGGAAAACTAAATATATCTTGCGGTCCATCCACGTTCTTCTGCCTCCTCCTCTTGAATAGTGCTGGGGGATAGGGAATGTGGGTTGAAGTCACTCCATAAAACTTTGTCTCTGCTGCTCCTTCTTCCTCACTTACTTCCTCTGCTCTAGCATGGGTTCCCTCCCATGGGATGCCATCCTTCTGAAACTGATCCTGTGAGGGGTTCCCAAAGGCAGCAGCGCTTTAAGATATGTTCCAACATGGCATACCACAAGGTCCATCCTTCAGGAGTGGACTACTCCAATGTGTTCCCTACAGGCAGCAGTTCCCATCAGATTAGCTGCTCCGACATGGGCTCCTCTCCACAGGCTGCAGGTCCAGTTTGGAGTCTGTTTGTCAAAAAAAAAAAATAAAAAAAAAATGGACAATGACTCTCTTTTTCTTTCTTTCTTTCTTTCTTTCTTTCTTTCGTTCTTTCGTTCTTTCGTTCATTCATTCATTACTTAGACCTGAATGAACCTTTAGATGTATATTACAGAAGTCTTTCATACTGCATCGTCTTCAAAAGAAACTGAAAAAAAGTCAGGCTCAAATACATGACTACAGAAATATTTCAATAGAGATTTTAACTTAATAGGATTGGTGAAATTTCCTGTTTTATATGTTTTTGTGTTTCTAAAGTGTAGTCTTTCACCTTCTGTGAGAATTATAAAGCTAAATTTCCTCTTTAATTTGCACACTACAGAATATGAAATTATAGTGAATTGTGGGTCATTCCAATAGAACAAAAGAGATTATAATTAAAAGCAATTGTTTCTAAATATAAAGAAACTGCAATTTATGCAGTTTCAATGTTTTTTTCCCCATTTTCTCACAGTCACTATCATTGCTTGCAGTATTTCTGTATGTGAAGCTTGCCTTGTGAGCTCTTAATAAACCAATATAGAACTGTATTCCTGGTACTGCATGGAAATGACTCCTAGTTATTTTTCTTGTTAAAATGAGTTAAAATATCAATAATTTCAGGGTAAGGATCTAAAATATGGATAGCATGATAATTGTCTTCCTCATGAGTTTGGATAGAAATATGTTTTTAAGTAAATAACAGATTTCTTTTATTATTTTGACGTGTATTTGTCATTAAGAAATGATCTGATGAAAAAGGTATCATTCTAAAATGCATTAATCCCTCATCCTAAAGCAATTAATGTCTTTATGTGAAGCTTTTAAAACTGAAATGTGTGTGTGTTTCATTTGAAAAGCCAAGCTGGCATCTTTAGAAATTTCACATAAATGTACTCACTGATAGAGAATATTGGATGTGGTTAACTAGCTACTGCAAATGAGGTGCTGGTAAGTGTGATGGAAACAGGCTAGCAAAATACCATCATTATTATAATGGTTGTTCTTAGGGAAAGATCTTTCAGTTCTCTCCTTGCCCCACTTAGAGATAATACATTTGTCTCTTTTGTGCAATAACAGTGGCAAGAACACAAATGCAGGTATAAATGAGAGGTTTTATTTTCTATAAACAAAAAGACATATCACAGAAAAATGTTATATAATCTTCTCCCTCCCAAAAAAAAAAAGCTCTAAATTCACTGTATTCATCTAAGTAAAAGAAAAGGCTGATACACAGTACTAGCGAAACTCATTACATGTTTCTGAAAGCTTCTCATTGCTAAAGGAGAAGAGGCCAAAGAGGAGAAAATCTGGTTATCCTGGTAAATGGTGTTCTCTGGAGATCCAAGTTTTATTTCCATTTGAGCAAATGGAAAATATCCTTTTTGATATGAAAACTTGAAATTATAGTACCTCATCTGTAAATTGAGAAAAAAAAAAGTCTAGAAGGAAGAAAAAATCACATGCATTATGTGATTTTCTTGATGATCTTCAAGTGGAATATATTGTAGAAGTGTTGTTATTTTTATACTATAATATAGGTTATATAGATTTTTGTAGCTGTTTTTCTAACATAGTAAGTGATCATAGTATTTTATTTTATTTTATTTTTATAAATAAAATACTGCAACTACATTTTCAGTATTATGAAAACTACTCCAAAACCTCTATAAATGGTTTCGGTCTTACTCCTGAGACATTGCCAACAAGCTTAACAGAAATACAGATTACGCTTGTTTGAATCTTCATTTACAACTGAGCTTCAGCCAGGAACTACCCATTTAAGCTTTTCATTTCCAATTTTCCACATTTTTGTGTCTTTTCAATATTGCAGTTAAATTTCATTTTGCTATCCAGTAGCCTTAAGTTAATATGTGCATGGTGATTGGATGCAGAAAGTCAAACATAATGAAAAGGGGGAAAAAGCCAACAACATTAAAAAGAGAGGTGGTCACACAAACTCTGTTGTTTCTGTCTAATAATTTGTACAGTTCTACTGATTCATCATCCAAACTTAATCTAAACTGACTTGGCTGATGCTACATTGGCTGCCACTTATAATCCAACTAGTGCTACTGCTGTGTATCATTAGAACACCTCCTGCTGGAGAGAAAAATGTCATTGCTGATAGCTAACACTGCAAAAAGATGTCATGTTACCGGATTCTGTTTGGTGCCTGGAATAAGTTTTGAATTGTTACAGTCTCATTTTATTAAAATAATAAGAAGAAGAAAGGAAAGGCAAATGGCTAAGAGACAGTGGATTAGAAAGGAGAAAAGCATTAGCATTAGAAAGGCATTTACAAAAATGCCCCTGGACCTTTAAAATAATAATAGTAAAAAAAAATATATACAAAAAAATAAAAACAAACTGACTTTCTGAAGTAGTTGCAGTAACAGCTGTCATCAGACTGTGATAGAAGGTCACCTCTCTCAGAAAAAAAAAAAAAAGTGTCCCTGGAGTTCTCTGGCTGACACTGCACTGGATATGTCAGCCTAAATACTCCATAATTGAAACATATACTGTTGCAGCTAAAATCTCAAAACTCAGTAGGAATTCAGAAACATACAAATGGATATATTTATTTATATATATATATTTGCACATACATATCAGAAGAGATTATATATATATAAAGGTCTGAAAGAATACAGAAAAAGAATGCTGTTGAGTAGGTGGGTGTCAAGGAAAGCTAGGCAAAGCTGAAGAAAACTAAGATAATTAGTTGCAGGAAAAGATTTAAGCTCACTCCCAACTGTTTATAGGGTACATGACCTCAATTTATAAGATACACTTATATAATTCAGACTCCTAATTTCAAATATTCTCAAAGGATTTGCCTGTTTACCTAAATTGATATATTATTGTTAATGGAAGCTCACTTCCTATGTGGAAATACCAAGCACACAATGAATAAATTACTTTAGAGCCATTTGCTTTTACAAATGCTTTCTTTCTTTACACTGAAATAATCCACATAGATAATTAGTTCAAAGTAGCTTCTGTAGTACATTCACTACATACTTTACAGAACACTTTTTCCTCAATGTGGGTAAGTCCACAGTTACCCTATGCCTACACCCCTAACAAAATAGTTAGGCAAAAGACAATCATAGAATCATTCAGGTTGTGAAAGACCTCTAAGATCATCTAGTGCAACTTTAACCTAGTACTCACAAGTCCACCACTAAACCATGCTATTTAGGTCTACATCTACACATTTCTTGAAGACCTCCAGGGATGGTGACTCAATGACTTCCCTGGGCAGCTTATTCTAATGCCACACAACCTTTCAGTAAAGAAATGTCTCCTAATACCCAACCTAAACCTCCCGTGGCACAACTTGAGGCTATTTTGCCTTTCTTATCACTTGGTGCCTGGCAGAAGAGCCCAATCCTCACCTCGCTACAACCTCTTTAAGGTTAATTAAGGACCTCTTTAATTAACCTCTTTAAGGAATTAAAATAAATCCAAAGAAATTGGATAAAAAACAATGTAGCTGAGAACAGAAATAACTAACTAGTAATAACTAATTATTAACAATGAAAATTATTAAAAAAGTATTAACAATTACAAAATAATAACTAATTATTAACTAATAATAACAAAAATAACTGACTTTTTTCATCTTTGAATGTGACTTTTAATTTCAGCTTTCCAAAGGAAGAATTATTTCTCCTCTAAATCAAAATAAATAAATAAATAAATAAATAAATTGTAGTAGGGAGGTTGTGGTTTTTTTTTCAGTTTACATCAGAATGTTTTTCTGTGTCTTTTTCCTAGTGGTGTTTGCTTTGTTTTGTTTTATTTCATTTTGTTTTTAAAACTAAATCAAGATATGAGAATTCACAGAAGTAAGAGGAATTCAGTTTATGCTAGATAAATATTGTGTATACTTTTTAACAGTATAGAGAATATTAAACACAAACATTGAAAAATATAATACTGAGCACCAAAGAGAAGATTCTGTAAAGACTTGATACTCAAGTTCAGAGTGTGTTTGTATATATTTTTGGGCTGGGCTCTGCCTATAGCTTACGCATGTTAAATTTAAAGAAAGTCAGTTGATCAAAACAGAGTTACAACAGCTTTGAATACAGTCCATCATTAGTGGAAGAAAGGTATAGTTTTCTGAAGAAAATGATATGCTGAGTTTAGGACGTGACGAAAAAATTTAAAGTCATTGGGAATCTCATGGCTGCACATCTTTGTAAGTGTGACATTTTGTGCTGGCAGAAGCAGCAGCAGGCAGAACAGACTGAAGAAAGTTAAATGCCTAATGAGGTCTGAAGGAAAAGATGTTATAGGGCCTGGTCCAAAACCTACTGAAATCAATTTGGATATTTTCTTTCATGGGCTATACCAGGTTTTCTGTCAGGGTCTGTATTTCATTCATAACAATACACACACCATACAAGGAAAGGTCAGGAGAAGTAATGTGGGTATATAATACTGACAAACTGTACAGATCTCATAAAGACAGTGGTTTACTTCAGCTAAAATACTGGCTACTATATATATATGTAAGTATACTATACATTATATATATATATTTTTTTTTAATAATATGCATTTTCAGGTTTTCTGCCTAGGACTTACATATTCTGTGTGCATACAAAAGAGAAGAAGTGTCCTATGCAATAACTCAGGTTAAATATATAATTCATTATAAGGAAGAGGCAGATTTCAATTAAATGTCACTTTTTTTTTTTTTCCTAGAAGCAAAGATCTCAGTTATCTTTCAACAGAAAGGTGCACAGTGACATGAAACAGAAATCTTTAAATATGCAATGATCTTGCATATTTAAAGAATATGAAGAAATATCATTTCTTCTCAGAAAGAGTAGTCAGACATTGAAATGGGTTGCCCAGGGAGGTGGTGGAGTCACCATCCCTGGGTGTGTTTAAGGAAAGGTTGGATGTGGTGTTTAGGGACATGGTTTAGTGGGTGACATTGGCAGTAGGGTGATGGTTGGACCAGATGATCTTGGAGGTCTTTTCCCACCTTAATGATTCTGAGGTCCTAAATGTACTGCAGTGTATGGACAGTTACAGCTTAAATCTTCAGTGCATAATTAGAATCCAACTTCCATATTGATTACAAGTTTTTGTCATAGTTCTGTTCTTCCCTAATGTTCCTTTCCATAATTCTTACATATTTCTTTGTTTTGCATTTTCTATTCCAGATGTTCTGCTTTTCTCTCTCTTTTTTTTTTTCCCCTTTGTACTACTATTTTAGAAGCCTTTTTGAACCCAGCAATTGCAACATATGTCTTTCAAATTCATTGATGACAAATGTGTTTAGAAACAGGGAAAATTGACATGTCCATAATTGTTGATCATCCTCTTCTTTTGAGAAGCAATAGTAGCTTAGACTATGTATGCAATGAAATGTACAATCATATACAGAATATTTCTTAATCTCAAGGCATGTACAGTAAAATCTCTTGCACAGCTGCAAGTTTTGTTCAGCATTATGCAGAGATATTAACTTGCATATTTTTTACATTTCACACTTTTTGCAGCATAATGTCTGAAATCAGAATTGTTCCAAATTGTGTTCCAAAATGCTATTCCAAAATGTGGAATGTTTTAAAATTCTCTCTAAAGTGATAAAATTAATGGTTTAACAACAAATAGGATTGCAAAGTAATGTCATTCTATTGGAAAACAGTAACATGCATACATGATTGACTCATCAAAATGTTAAAGGCCGAGTTCTGTCTGGAAATGTTGCTAAGAATGAGGATATATTTCCAGGGAAATTGCTGCTGTTTCACATTAACAAATTCTAAATTTCCAAATTCTCCATTAAAAATATAAAATAAAATATTCCCTTTTCTCCTCAGCTGTGCAGCACAGTTTTGATGTATATCAGAGAGCACTATCAGTGCTGAAAAAAAAAATCAAAAAAAAAAAACAAACAAGGCATGAAAGCTCATATTCATTGCACAGGCAAAGGCATTATTGCAGCTCTGATATATATATATTTGCAGTTAATGTTGAGAGAAAACTTAAACCATGTCATTTTTGAAAAAAAAAAAGATAAAATATATATATATATATGTTCATTCAAGAGAAAGGTTCTTCTTAGCTGGACTTTCTCACTGTAGAAAAATGACTTAGTTCCAAATACCTCAGTTCCTTCTTATAGTGTAGATATTATGAGAATCTGAATATAATTCTTTCCTTTTCATCTAATCATTTAAGAAATATACCTTGTAACACCATTTAAAGGACTCCATATCAGCATGTGAAATATAGGGATCTCTTGGTGCCAGCTCTATTCATTTGATTCTGCAGCTCATCATACTGTCTTATGATACTTTCTGTATGATTTTTCCATGTTCACTGTATGGATCATATTTTCCATCTTTGTCAATATGTTCCATTACTGTTTACATTTTTTGTGCTGTGGTTTTCAGTGGAAATATGAAATGGTGTAGGTCCCATGGTTCTTGATGAATTCCAATGCTTAATAATATTTATCATGAGAAGCTGGAAAGTTATAAAACATTTCTAAGATAACACTACTTTTCATGACTGTGCTTGGCATTTTTTCCATTTTTCCAGCAATCTTACTGAAATATTCAGAACTGAGTAGACAGAACATTAAGAATTAGATCACAATTTCTGATATCAAAGACAAATTAATTAGCCCGCAATGAACTAAAAAAAACAAGCAAAAACACTTGAGGGATCTTCCTTCTGACTTCCCATCAGATCACTGCTTAAAGTCTGACCATCAGACATCGTAGTCCGTTACCCTGAGAAATGTGCATGTTAGAGAACACATTCATAAGTACCTTATGCCCTTTACATGAAAACTTGAGGTCTGGCAGTATTGCACAGAACATCAAGTATCACATATTAATTATATCATAATTAAATCAGTCATATATAGAAAATATTTAGAGTAAAATACGTATATTAAGAGCCATGAAAATTAATGCTTTAAAATAAACTGAATTAAACAGATTAATTTCTTTGTAATTAAGATTTTGTTTTGTTGTGTTTTGTGTTGGTGTTTGTTTTGTTTGTTTGTTTGTTTTCATAGTGGGGTTCTTCCCCTAATCACTAAAGAAAAATTTATGGCTCTAAGAAATGGCTTCCCAGTCTCAGTGGTAGCATCTTGTATCATTAACCTGCAATGTAATCTGGCTGCAGCTGGCTGATTGTGAATTATTCTCCCTGTGGAAGCGAAATCTTTACTGCTGCTCAACCCAAAGAACATGTTCGGTACATAAAGCCCATGACCCTGAGACAGACTTCTGTCTGAGATAAGGAAAAGAACAGACTGGTTCTTTGTACATCCTACCACAACTATTAGCTTTGTGGATAGATTTTTAGAGCCAGGGTGTGTTATAAGGAGATGAATTCCTGTATAAGGAGTAGAGAAACTGAGTGAATACCTGTCTCTCTGATTTTACTCTTAGTGTACAGGAGGCTTTGACGCAACTCTTCAGTAGAAGGGAGGATACCAAGAAAGCTAACTACTCTGATGTCACCTTATACACCTCTAAGATTACTTCTAGGTCCAGTGGAGATACTGTTGCACTGTTTCTGCTTCTCTGTGGTGCCCTTATAGCTGTTTGATGTGTGGAGTCCAACCAGTGTACTTGAGTAATATTCACTACAGCATAGGACAGTCTGTACCATAGATACTACTTCACTGCATCCTTTCAGTGCTGAGTAAATACTTCAGTGATACTATAGCTTAAACTAACCTTCTAAAGATGACAATGGTCCTTATAAAAATCAGAGTGTGCTGCAGAAAGCTGTATTTGTATATTTGAAAGCTATATTTGTATATTTAAGAGAGAAGACAGAAAGTGAGAGGCCTTTCTATATGTTTCTTTTTTAAGTCCTTCATCTTTAATCTGACATGATGTCCTTCTCAACATCCTTGTTCTCAATCTTATTTTTATTTATAACATTGTGTACTGATAGCAAAGTTTAATTCTAAGTTTTATTTCTGAGCAGTATGAAACAAAGACATCTGGAATATAGAATAAGTCTGAATTGAAAAATGAAAAAAATATATATACATATATCTATATTTAAAGTATCTGATATTTTCATTGTTATCAGATCTGGAAGGGAAGATGAGAGGAAAAACTGCTTAGTTTACACATCACTAGCAGAGCTCCAGAGGGACAGCTGACATGCAAAATACCAGAGCTCAGAAAGAGACTTCAAAGCTTTTGCAGTATTGTTCCCTTACATCTGATCCATAAAAGAGTAATTAGAACTCAGAAGTAATCTGCACAACACTTCCATACAGAAAGAGTTGTGTTATGGCTCCAAATAGCAACTGTATTAACAAATTACTATTATACCATGAAACACAAAAAATGAAGGAAAAAACTCCTAATTCTTTTTTCAACCTATGGAAGACAACGATAAACTAGATTAGCAACATCCCCATGTTTTTAGTAGAATTGTCCTTATCTAGATTATGCCTCTCTTTAAGATTAAGAAGATTTATTGGAACTCATAAAATACGGCTCCAGATTAGGGACATTAGGGAACTAATGGCTCAAAAATTTTCAATTATACAAAAGGATAGAAATTACCAGATTGTCTGTTCAGTGGTCCATACTATCTTAGGACATGACACAAAATGGAAAACAATTGGAATTTTTCCGTTGATTCCAATAAGCTCAGTCCCAGACCTTTCAGCTGACCTTATGCAATCCTTAAAAATGGACACCAATGAACAAGAGAAATTTATACTCTTTCTCAGGAGAAAATAAGGCCATATCATAACTAGTTGATAATACACAACCTTACAGATGAAATCTATAATTCTTTTTACTCAAATATATTTGTCCATTCCCCTCTGGCATTTTTCTAGCTGCTACAGAAGATTCTGGCTACTTGTCACAATGGAAATTCTTTCCTGACATACAGCTGCATGTCTGAGTTTTCTTCAGGACAATAAAGTATAACTCTAGTACAATGCCTATTGGCAGTTTTTGTTCTCATAAAAATTCTCAGCTGAGCTTTACTTCTGAGATGGCCTCAATCAATTTCAGCTCATCTCCCTGCTAAGAGCAGAGTTTGAAATACAGTTTTTAAACAAATATGAATGTGGTGGGTTTTGGGGGGAGGGGGGTATTTCCTATTTTTATTACTTCTTCCAATGTTGTTGCTTTGCCTGTTTGTATAGAAGGTCCATAACACGTTATAGAAAGCTGAAAAACAGAATCTCAGAAAACGGTACAGGACTTAATTCATACCTGAACAGAAGAAACATAGACTTCAGAGAGGAAAAAAAAACAGGAAGAAAACAATACTTGGCTGATGCAATTGATTTCAACTAGTGTTTCTTTTTTTTTTTTTTTTTATTTACATAACTGAAATCTGCCCAGGAAAAAAATTATCATTTTTCAGACTGCAGGATTTGATTTTTTCCGAGAAGCCTTCTTTTGATATATTCATTGGATTCCTCAAATACCTCTGAGGGTAAAATCTGAAGTGAATTCACTTATCTGAGAAAAATATACCACTGATATCATTGCCTAGAGAGCTATTAAGGAAAAACAAATAAATCCCAATAGCAGAATCATTCTGAAGGGGAAAGAAACTCCAGAGACATAGTGTTTTCTTGCACATACAGCATATTAGAAACACAAGTTCCCTCAAGGCCTTCAATCGATTTGATTTTTCTGTGGTTGGTTTAACTCAATATTTCAAGGTCCTTTCTTCTTTATTATGTTCCTCTTTGCTTCTTTATTATGACTTTATTTTGAAATATTATGACGAGAAGCACTTTTTTGAGCATCTTATGAATATACAGGAATATATAATAGCATTTGTATTTTCATATGACCTCGTTATTCCCTAGGTTAAACTGATCTTTGATGACTTCTCTCCCTTCCACCCTTCCTCCCTCCCTCCCCACATGCCCTTGTCTCACAGACACATCAAATGATTTCAGAGAAACACAACTCAAAACATTAGTTACTCCAGCAAAATAAGTGAAGATATTCAGGGTTCTTGTGAATGGTGTGTGATTGTAATTCATTTATGAGGTGTGAAATCTGGGATCATCTTCTCCTGAGTAATGCTTTGAGCAACTTAGAGGAGGAAAAGGAGAGAAATGCACTGAAAATTATCTGTTTTTCTTTGCAGGTCTGTGATTCTTAACCGATGGTCTATGACCTAGGCTCAAGATACATCATGCAAAGAGGTGTAGAAGGAAAGTGTCAGCTCCTTTAAGAGTATCTGGTCAAGGACCTTTTTCAGTGCAGCAAAGGAAATAGCAAAGTAGGAAGCCACGAACAAGAACATAAAGGTACATAAACCTGACTGGCAAAAGGCAAGGGAGGAAGTGACGGGAACCAAACTTGGTCAATTGCACACATTGATGAGGGCACAGGAGACTGTAACAGTGTTTATTCCAGCGAGGTTACCTGATCAGGGACCTTTTAAAAAGAAGAAGAAAGGAAACAAATATACACAGACATGACAAAGCAAAAATGGAGGCAATGACAAGAAACAAACCTCTCCATGCTAATTGGTGGGCTATCAAGAAACTACAAGTGCCAATTCCAGGAAGATCAACCCGGACTTTGCAACTGCTGAGGTTGTAAACCAGGGACACCTGGACTGGTGTGGTGGTTCTACCCTACTGGACAGCTGAACTCCACCACAACTGCGGTCTCACTCCTCCTCCTCAAAGAAAAAGGGGGAGAAAATATGATGGAAAGGTCTCAAGGGCTGAGATAAGGACAGGGAAATCATTCAACAATTACCATGATGGGCAAAAAAGATTCAGCATGAGGAGATTAATATAATTTATTGCCTATCACTAGCAGACTGAAACAGTGAGAAATTAACTAATATACAAACCTTTCCCTCATCCTCCACCTTTCCCTTCATCCACTCTCTTCTACCTCCTCCCCCCCCAAGCAGCGCAGGGGAACGAGGAATGGGGGCTGCGGTCAGTCTCTAACGTTTTGTCTCCGCTGCTCCATCATGGTCACCCTCTTCCCCTGCTCCACGTGGGGTCCCTCCCATGGGATGCCGTCCTTCCCAAACTGAGCCTGTGTGGGTTTTCCACAGGCAGCAGCTCTTCAAGAACTGCTCCAACATGGGTTCATAATAGGAGGTTCATCCATCAGGAGCAAACTGCTCCAGCACGGGTCCCCCACGGGCAGCAGCTCCCCCCAGACCCCCTGTTCCTGCGTGGGCTCCTCTCCACGGGCTGCAGCTCCGGCCCGGGGCCTGCTCCTGCGGGGGCTCTCCATGGGCCGCAGCCTCCTCCAGGCCACATCCACCTGCTCCACCGGGGGCTCCTCCACGGGCTGCAGCGTGGAGATCTGCTCCGTGTGGGACCCATGGGCTGCAGGGGGACAGCCTGCTCCACCAGGGGCCTCTCCACAGGCCGCAGGGGAATATCTGCTCTGGCGCCTGGAGCACCTCCTGCCCTCCTTCTGCACTGACCTTGGGGTGCTGCAGGGCTGGTTCTCACTCCTCCCTCTCTCAGCTGCTGTCCTGCAGCAGATTTCCTCCCCCCTCCCTCCCCTTTCTTAAATACGCTCTCAGAAAGGCACAAACAACATAGCTTACTGGCGTTGCAGGTCTCTTTGGAGCTGGCTGAAACTGGCCATTATCTGACATGGGGCAGTTGCTGGTCTCTGCTCACAGAGCCTACCCCTGCAGCCTGCAACTACCAAAACCTTGCCACATAAACCCATAGAACTGGAAGGCGTGGGAACAGGTAGAGCTCTGCACATCTTTGAGAGGGCAGGAAGACCACGGAGGAACAGTGAGGTGGGAGACAGAAAAGGGTATAAAAGGGGGTGGTTGAATGTGTATGAAGCACGCATGAGGGATGAGTGTGCGAGTGCTGTGTGTCGTGCTGTGTGGGTGCAGAAGGGTCTAGGACATGGGCAGGGGTGCCAGGCGGGTAGAGTGGCCATGCTTGGGGTGTCCACGAATGTGTGTGTGCTGATGAGCCTGGAGGTCTTGAGTGTGTGCTTGCATCAGGGGCCTGCTGTCTCTATTGGCCTAAGACGGGGAAGAGACAGGGCTGTCTATGTTTTATGTGGGTCCTGTGTGTAGGCGCTGTTGAAGGCAGCTTTCTCTGTGGCAGATTGTGTGACTGGCAATGTCACTGACCCATACATGTCTGCATGCCTCTGGGACAGATGCTCAGCTTTGCTTCTGCAAAGGGGACAGTGGCAGCCAGGTCTACCTGGCTGGGCAGAGACCCCAGTTTTCTGGGCATCAGGCTGGGCCTCAACAACCAAGCAAGAGGGTCCTGGGCCTGGGCACAAGAGGCTGGAGCAGGCGGTCACAGTCTAAACAGCACTGAACATGCCTTGGCTATAACGGTGCCTGAAGTACTTTTCCAATAACTGAGGACTGTCCTAAAGCAAAGGTGAATATAAATAAGGTGCTGAAGTGAAATTGCTTCTCATGTCTGAGAAAACATTAAAGGGTGTGGCCAAAACTGTGCATTTTTCTGTTTTCTTAGTCTGTTTCTTTGTTTTTAATTTCAGTAGAGTGTTTCTAACAGCCATCCAGGTAGCATCCTTCACAGATTTTCTGAAAAACAACAAAAATAATTAACTTTTTAGTGCCATTCATTCAGCTTTTATATATGACACTTCTTTACTTTTTGTAAAGTTATTTGCTTAAACTGCTTCTAATATTCTGTAAAATCATCTGTAATAGATGTGGACACTATGCAGAGTCTCTGAGAGAGTCTGCTTGATCAATAAATCAAGACTGGTGATAAACTTTACTGTATGACATTTTCTAATGCATTTTTAAAAGGCTGAAAGCTATCAAAGTGGTTTGAGGATTGCACTATTTGTTCTTATTATTTTTAGAATGTCTCTCAGATTTATAAAGAGATTTTTGTCTCTTAGATTGTTCCATTAATATTTAACAGTTGTATTCTGTGTCAAAGCTATGAGGCATTTTGCACTTGGTGCAGAGTGTTATGCAATTCCTGCAGAGGTCTCACTTATACAGTACGGGTAGAAGAGGATATTTCTGACCCTAGAAGCTTAAAAAAAATAAAAAATGAAAATTAACTGTGATACCTGATACTCTCCAAGAACCACAACGACAGGGGTAGTAGAAGAACATGTCATGCAGGACTGAGCAAACTGTGTAGGGGAGGTGGTACACAAAGGTCAGCTTCCTCAGGCAAGGTCAGAGCTAAAATAACTTTGCCATTCAGTCTAGCCTTCCTATAGGGATATTCCTGAGGTTAGTTCAAAGGCAGCAGTGCAAATAGTCCTATGCAGAATCCTTCAGTGTTTCACCCTTTACTGCTGGAAGTACAGTCAGCAGCAGGGTGGGTAGCCCTCAGGCTACCAGCTAACCTGGCTTCCCTTGCAGATGGTATCCCCTTGGCAGAGCACAGGGATGAGACCTGTCAGATGTTTGTGCTGTGGCTGCCTGATGCAACTACAGCCCTCTCTGTGTTTCAGATTATGGCTTCTGCTAGTTGGTCATCTCTTGGTGAAGTAAGCCCAGCAGCTGTAATCACTGAGTGGGGTCTGTGCTGCTCTGATGGTTCTGGAGGAACTCTTTTTATCCTTGCCTCAGCAAACCTGTTCAGAACTGTTTTTGAAATTGCCTTTGAAGTAGGCAAAGAATCACCTTTTTTTTTTTTTTTTTTTTAACCCTTCTCTGCCTATATGCACATGAATTACCCACTAAAAAAGTGGGATGGAATAAAATATTCAATGCATACTTCACTGACCAATAAATAAATAAATAAGTAAATGTAGGACACTGAAATGGGTAAATGCAGCTTAACGTGCAGAACACAACTTTCTTTCAAGGCTGAAGACATTATTGCAGGTTCCTGAAACGGGATCCTAGTGGTGCAATAGGAGGTGCCAATCATGTATTGGCACTTGTTTTGTAACTTTGACACAATATTCCTCACATAAAACAACTGTATAGATGATAGCTAAAGAAATAAATAAATAAACCTACAAGTTAGCACTTGTGTTTAGCAGCTGTGTTCAGTAAGTGGTCATATCAAACAGAGGCCATGATTGTCAAACTGGGTGCCTCAATTACACTTTGAGAAGAACCCTTCGTTCCTGCCCCTCTCCACTCCCCAACTTCAAGGACATAAGTATAACCAATTTCAGTAGAAATGCAAGTACCAGTACAAAGTATTGGAGATTAAACTAGGAATATTCTTCTAGAGCACTGAAATAAAAAAATATTGAGATACTTCTTCTAGGCATCTCTTGTAGTTCATGCAACACAAACCATTTTAGAAACTCAGAATTAGCTTCATTAGAGCAACCTAGGGCAGAGACAGTGTCACAGGTAGATGCATTTATATTCTGTATCACCTTGCTTTCATTCTACTTTACCCAGAGAAGCTGTGGATGCCCCATCCCTGGAGGTGTTCAAGGCCAGGTTAGACAGGGCCTTGGCCAAACTGATCTAGTGGGAGGTGTCTGTGCCCATGGCAGGGGGGTGGAACTGGGTGGGTGATCTGGTAAGATCCCTTCCAACCTAAGCCATTGCATGACTCTATGATTTTATGATACTTATCTTTTCTGCACCTATATACCTCAGTGAATGATATATGAGTTTTCACAGTGACAAATCACAAACAAAGGAAAACCACACCTGATTAAGTCAAGACACACTTGTCACATTTTTCATTAAATTCCTTTGTACAATGTGGTCTATTGTCACAGTACTGTTTGGGAGCTACTCTGGTGGAAAAGGGCACTATCTGTAAGCATGAGCATCCTATCATGCTCTCCATTATTCAGACCCAATCCTACGAGGGTAAAACTTTTCAAAGTATAACTCAGGACTTTTGTCTGTGAAGATAACTACAGAGTGAGAACTTTTTCCAGGATCTGTATTGAAAATTAATGTCTCACTACTGATGAAATAGATAAATATAACAATGCTCAAAAATTGCTGATTATATACCACATTTGCTTATATTTTTGTACATTCTTGCCCTTTTTATCTGATTTTGTTTGTTTGTTTGTTAGTAGATTAGAGATGACTGGTTCTTCACTGTAATTTCTAACCCTCCTATCTCTTTCCTATTAGATTTAGGTTTTATTGCATACTTCTGTTTGTCTTTGCTTTTTTTTTTTTTTTTAGTTCTGTTTCCTGTTTCTATCCCTTTAGCTATGTTATCCTCATTCTACTTTTAACTCAGTTTTTAACTTTACATATGCCCCTCCACTCACACACTTTTTTTTTTTCTTTCCCTGGACAAACACATTTTTTCTTGTGCTTCCTTTTGTCCATCAATTCAAAACTGAACTTGAACACCAAAGAGCTGGAAGCAGTTAAAATACTTTAAGTACCATACTGTCTATGCCAGGTTTTCTTTTACAGAAACACAAGGAAGAGCATCAGCTGGCAGAGTGGATTACTATCTATTATTGTTGGATGACTCCTCTTAACAAGCATTTCTTCCTATTGCCTCTTTCTCTAGCTCAGTAAGAGCAACAAACCGTATTCCCCTTATTTCTCCCCCTTTTTCTCACTATGACATCTGTGTCTCATTGCAAGGAGCAGACAGCCCACATACTATTTTCTTTGTCCATGCAATTGCAAAACTAATGTTGCTTACAGTTCTTGAACATTTGTTGGTTCCTCCGCCCAAGTTTGCCCTCTGAGCCTATTCAGCTCTTCCTGTGTGTTACCTGTTCAGTTCTGTTACTAGCATTGGGACCTCTTTCTTTACCTTCCTATTTTTCTCCTCTCCGTCTTCCTCTTCTCCATGAGTATTCATGATAGGATGATACAGAGGATGTGTTATAATCCAATGTCATTTCCTAGTTTATTTCTAGAAGGAGGAGACTATTAACTCCAGATACTCCAGCTCTTCCTGAAGCTTAGCTCTTTGACAATAGGGACTATAAATGGCAGCACCCATCTGAAATCAAGCTTTCCTTCTTACCTTCTCCTTACCCTTACTACAAATCTAAAAATGATAAATATATAAAGCACTGTCACTCTGGCATATGCATGCAGTTTCAGTGCTTGTCCTGTGCATCACTTGCAAGGCCACAAAGAAATAAGATGGAAATGCAAATTTGTACAAGGCTTTGAAAACATAAAGCCATATGCAAGCACTAAGTGTGATTAAGATGACTATTAGTGACCCTAAATACTGTGTGATTTTTTTAGGGCAGAACTGTGACTAGTTTGACATATCAAAGGAAGTTAGCCTAGATTTGAAGCTCTGCTTTAACTAAGTCAATTTCACACCTGCTCCCTTTGTCAGTCCATATGTTTGTCATCAATGAAAAATCCTCTCCACATGAGCATTTGCAGTGAGAATGATTATGACACATTTCATTATCTTCAGTAAATTGGATGGTTCAGTCCTTGAACTGCTGAATACCCCACACAGGTCTTGTCCGCATTGCAGACTTCACTCAGTTCACTCATAATTGAGCTGAACTCATCATATAGAGCATGTTCTTCTAACTCTCTTGTGGAGAGGAATCTTTTCAGCTGTAGTTCAGAGCATACAGGGATTATTTTTTCCCATATCTAAAAAAAGAGTACCATTTTAAGTCAATGGAATTCAACAATTTGAGCAAGTAATTAATAGAAACCCTTATCTTTTTGTGATTTCTTAAGTATAGGTTAAAATTTCTAAAGCTGCACATTGATTATTATTATTATTATTTTAATCCAGAAGATTCTCTTCACTGAATGAATCTATTTCTATTTTACCTTGAAATAATTATTACCTTATTTGTTGCTATTCAGGAATGATAATTACACCTGTCAACATTTTTTACTGTATTACAAAGCGTTTGTCAGTTTAAAACACATCAAGGGCTTCTGTGTAATGGAGCTAAAGGAAGTTGAATCAAAGTAAACAGCCCTTTTCTGAATTTCACTGTTCCTTTTATTTATCAAAGTCCAGAATTCAGTATTTTCAGGGTGTTTCAGAAATTTAGAGTTCTACCTTGGATTACTGCTCACAGTTCCCACCCATTAGTATAGAGAATACAATATGTTTTATTGGTATAGTGAACATTCAATACACAAACTTATAAAACATTATGAATTATATATGGAATAATATAAAATAGCTTTTTAACAAAAGATTATTTATGGTACTAATTTTCCTTACAAAATTCATTCCTTCTGAAGTGGAGAATATCAGTTAAGACAAAAGATTTAAATTTACAGGATCCCATATAAACACATCTCTCACTGATCTTTCAGAGGTGAGCTAGCAGTCTCTGGAGTGTGACCACAATACATAAGGTATGTGTCACCTTGTGACACTTGCTGGATTGATTTTTTCAAGTGTGGTAGTTTGAGGAATACCTATTTTATGGTTCCCAGTGCAGTTTAGATATGAGAGAGACTTTGAGCTGCCAGGTGCCAAAGGCAGGAGTAGAACTTTAAATTTCAAGTGGAATTTTTCACTGGAATAAACACACTCACAAATTTAAAGGTACCTTCAGGTGGTTATATCTTAGGACAATAGCACAGGCACCTGATTTTTTACAGAAAACAAGATAAAAATGGAGTACTAATTTTTCAGCTGAAGCCAGCGGTTATCAATTATTACTTGGCTTAAAAAAACAGGGTTGGAAGGGGGGCTTGCTTAGGTTTTGATCTTTGTTTCGATTTTTCTTCTTGTCTTAGTAATATTTAAGGGTTTCTAAACAAGAAGGGTCACAAGGAAGCATCTAATTATTTCCTATCTGTAGAAAATGATTGTTTTAGATTTATAATAAACCCCCTTCTTCTCCCTACTCCCACAAACACTATATGTAATACAAACACACTAAAGAGACAACTCATATGTTGTGGAATTGCCTAAGTGTCTCAATCACTTTTTAATCAGTAGAATGTTAACCACAGCAATTGATTCATTATGATTCAGATTGGGTCTTGGTTGAGAGAGAGAGGGAAGTGATTTTAGATTTTAATGAGGAAGCCTTCAGCATTTGAAGGGCAACCTGTTTATTACAAGGTCTGCAGTATCATGAACAATGTGAATTAGATTTCAAAAAGAAGGGTTCTTTTCTCAAGCTTTAGTAAGTAAAACAAAGAATGATGCGTCATGTGAAGCCATATTGTCTTGCAAAAAGCACAATTTCTCAGCTAAATCTTGATTTATACGGCAAGATAAACATGAGTACTTCTATCACCCTTATCACACAAACACACAAAACCAAACAGATTACTAGAGAAACTAAAGAAAACCATCAAAAAAAAAAGTTGCTTTTGCTAGTTTGAAATATGAATGCAGATAGATTCCATTAAATATGTAAATATGTCAGGTCTATTTTTTAGCCCTTCCTCTGCTAGTAAGGCTTACCAGAAAAAAAAAAAATATATATATATATATTTAAATACAAACTTTCAGCTATTGCCACCATTCTCAAATATGCTTAGAGAAGTAATGCATGATTAGTGATGATCTATATCACATACGTTATGAAGAAATAAACTAGTTCACAATATTATGTCTTCAATGACATTTCTTCTGAACAAAGTTCTCAACACCTTCCTGATTTTTTTGAGAGAATGTTAGTTAAAAGATATTAACATTTTGGGGTGTTGGACATTATTCTCTTCATAGATTTATATTTTCTTTCTGAAAAAGATTAAAAGTAACCAAGGTGTTTTGGAATAATTGCCTTAGGTGACTTGGAAATTAAACTGACATTCACATTTTAAAGAAAAGGTACAGCACTGAAGAAGCTTTCAGGGTGGAGTGTAGCTGCACTACATAGAAGTTCCCTAGGCCTCCAGCCTTAGATGTTAATCACACTGGGGGAACCTGGTATGCTGACTCTAAGAGGAACAGTATGGAGCGTGGAATGGAGTGGAGACACTGTGGCTAGGTTCTGTGATAAGATGGGAACTTGATTGTTCTTGTGCACACCGAGACTGATAAGCTGCACATTTGCTAGCCTAAGCCAATGGCCTGTCATGTTTTAGACAAAATGCTGAACTTCAGTGAACTTTTCTCCTTATAATATCATTATAATACCAAAACACACCTCCATCCCAAAAGCTACCTGCCTCCAAGATGTGACCACCCCTCACTGAGCCTGTGCTCTGAATTTCTTAGAGCCTATACCTTTAAATAAAAGCAAGAAAACTTTTCACCAATCGTAACCAAGATATGCATGACTAGAGTCACTCAAGCTCCACCTAAATGATAGAAAATAATATAAATTGGCTTAAGAGAGAGGAGATGTTAAGGAAGATACCATTGCAATTTCTGGGATCAGTCAATGGGCTGAACCTCTCCCCCACCCTACCCCACCCCCACCTCCACCTCCCCACTGGGACACCTTTGGGCAAGATTTGAACCCTTGGTTATACCAAGTGCCTCCCCGTGAAACAAACATTTATAGAGTAGCTTTATATCTTTTAATGCATTTATAGCCAGGCTGTGTTATTCATGCTTTTGGTATCTGTATGTGCTTTGCAGACAGTGAATTTATCACTGGCAATCCAAAGAGCCTGTGTACCAGTTGCTTTAATAAACTGCACTACTCATTAAATCTAGCCATGATAGTTCTCACTGAACATGACCAAACTCTTCAAGTGTGGCTGTGGTAGTTCATGGAATGTGACTAGATTGAGAGTGTATTACGTTGTGAAGCAGTAATCGTGATAGTTCAGTACCTTGAACGCAACTGGACTTAAAATAGCTAATTGAGCATCACTCCCAATTACTTTAACCTTTAACACAACAGTTGTAAGAAAGACATAGAATATAATTAATGTGGTGGGGGAGAAAAAAAGAAAAAAAACAAAAAAGACAGTGAAAATAAAGTTAGGGAAGACTAAAAGAGAATTATGTCATCAAAGTTGAAATTATGGTATGGAATGGAAAGAGGGAGTATGTGAGATCTATGGGTAAACTACTCCCATGCAAAAGCTATCAAACTATCTTAGTTGCCATTATAAAAATGCAGCAGAAGTGGTGCAGAGAACAAAGAATGAAAGATTTATTTTATTTTATTTTATATATGTACAAAATTGCACTGGAATATAGTGCATTTTAGAATTCCTCAGGTGCATGTCCTTAAATCTTAACAGCTGTAATTTATTCACATACTATAAGAACTCATCTCTACTATGAAATCTAAAACATTTGTAAAAGAGTTAGGGTTTTAATTCCTGAAATCTATTACAGATGTACTTCCTAAATGATGTTTGATTATATTTAAACATTACCAGTTAACATTGCAAAGTCATTGTTTAATCATTTTTAATTCATTTGCTAATCTTTGTAATAAAATTAATCATGATGAATTGACTTGGCAATAATGGGGTTGTCATAAGTGCTTATAGAGTATTTATAGTGTAAAATCAGCACTGAGGGTTGAATGTTTTCTCTGTAAATTCTTTTTTATTGGTGACATATAACAGTTCAGTAATCAGAGAGAAGAATGGGTTTTATATTCTCTTCAACATTATTCTACATTTTGGAACATTTATTTAGAAATGGTAGTTTTGCATATTCTAAAAACAGCAAGCTTTTTCAGAACTGGAAGTAGTAACGAAAAGTTTTTGAGAGGAAATCATATTCATAGAATCATAAAATCATTAAGGTTGGAAAAGACCTTCATGACCATCTGGTCCAACCATCACTCTACTGCCAGTATCACCCACTAAACCACGTCCCTAAGCACCACATCCAAACTTTCCTTAAACACCCCCAGAGATGGTGACTCCACCACCTTCCTGGGCAACCCGTTCCAATGCCTGACTACTCTTTCTGAGAAGAAATGTCTCCTAATTTCCAAACGAAACCTCCCCTGGTGCAACTTGAGGCCATTCCCTCTGGTCCTATCACTGGTTATCTGTGAGAAGAGGCCAAACTCCAGATCCCCACACCTTCCTTTCAGGTAGTTGTAGAGAGCAATGAGGTCTCCCCTGAGCCTCTTCTCCAGACTAAACAACCCCAGTGCCTTCAGCCGCTCCTCATAGGACTTGTGTTCCAGGCCCTTCACCAGCTTCGTAGCCCTTCTCTGGACATGTTCCAGGGCCTCAATGTCTTTCTTGAAGTTAGGGGCCCAAAACTGAACACAAAACTTTATACATGGCCTCACCAGACCTGAGTACAGGGGGACGATCACCTCCCTGGTCCTGCCGGCTACACTATTCTTTATGTCAGCCAGGATGCTGTTGGCCTTCTTGGCCACCCAGGCACACTGCCAGCTCATGTTCAGGCAAGCATTGACCAACACCTCCAGTTCCTTTTCCTCTGCACAGCTTTTGAGCCACTCTCACCCAAGCCTGTAGCATTGCATGGGGCTATTGTCACCAAAGTGCAGGACCCAGCACTTAGCCATGTTGAACCTCATCCTACTGGCCTCTGCCCATTGACCCATCCTGTCAGTGTGTTACCAGCATTATTCTCATCCTAAATCTACAACACAGCACCATACCAGCTACTTGAAAGACAGTTATCTCTATTCCGGCTGATACCATGACAGGAGGACACTACTGAATGGCTAAATAAAGTCCCAGGCAATTTGAGAAATATTCACTCCACTGTAAAGGAAGCAGTGAATTAAAATATTACAACTGTTGAATGGCGACACCATTCTACCTCTGGTCTTCATACACTTTTGTCCACAATACAATGTGATGCAGTAACTTCTTTTTAAATAATACAAAAACTTTCTCTTTCTAAATAATATATAAAATAAAAGACTGTGTTTTGAAAGAAGTTACCTGTTTTGTTCAACTTGTTTTACATACAGAAAACCTTAGATAGAAATTGACTGTGATTTTTCTTCTTCAAATAATGATTCTTAATATATTTTTTAATGTATACCTGCAATGTCCAACTCTGTTTGCTACCACATTAATTATGCTTCATTATATTTCTTTTTAAATATATATTTGGTAACTGTTCTGCTTTGGAGGTACTGATATACATAAATCTTAACTACTATTTCATGTAAAGAGTCCTGAATTTGAAAATAACATCAGTGTATGGATCCAGTTTTGTATCATGTTACCCTCAAATGGAACAACCAGCTTATTATGCTGGAAAACAAAAGACTACCTACTGCATAGAAAATCATAGAAAATAGACCTGAAAAAATGAAGAAAACAAATTTTCATAAAGATTTGAAATATTTATTTTGCTCCAATGCACAAATTTTGTAAACATTTTATTCAGTTACCAAAAAAAAAAAAAGTTATGAAAATACATGAGAAAAAAAGTCCTAAAAAATTTTCATACATTACTTACTTAAAAGGACTTTAATAGTGCTAATACATTTAATCCATTATTTAAGTAATGTCAATAATTACATACAAATTTGTTTTGAAGCTTTGTGTTTTGTGTTTTTCTTTGTTTATTTGTTTTTGAGTATAAACCTTTAGAAGGTAAATGGACTGGGTGGTGTAGAGAGGAGAAAGACAATAGATTTTGTATTTTCAGACACAGCTAAGATGGAATCAAATGTATCAGTGAAAACATGTCATACCCATAATAGGAAAACAGAAAAAAAAGTTGCTAAAACTTATTTCAGGATTCTTTTTCAGGTAGAGTTGAGGACAGTTACAGATATTTACGTATCTGTTGTACTTAATAGTTAGACCCTGTTGAGTACTTAAAAATAAACAAATCTTGCATCTTCGGAATTTTTATCTCATTAGCAGAAGGAGCTTGTCTTCGGTGTATGGGTTTGTCTTTGCTGGCACGGGTTTACTAATGAAGGGGGCAGGTATTTCCCTGCAGTCCATGGGGAACCCAGGCTACAACAGGCTCTCTTGACAAGAACTGCAGATGGTGGAACCTGCTGAAGCAGTTTTCTCCAGAAGGACTGAAGTCCATGGAGGGAATTCAAATGGAGCAGGAGAAAAGACTGAGGAGAAATGAACTGCAGAGATGAACTGTTATGGACTTACCACGACACCCTATTACCTATCCCCCTGTGCTGCATATGGGTAGAAGTAATGGGAATGAAGGAGTGAAGTTGAGCCTTAAAAAAGAGGGCATTGGAGTTGGAGGGAAGGCCAGTGTTTTAGTTTTGGCCTTGCTTCTCATCAACATATTTTATTTTAATCATCATAAATAAACAAATAAATAAATAAAAATTCCCCAAGATAAGTTTGGTTTGTACATGGTAGTAATCGGTAAGTGATTCCACTGTCTTCATTTTAACAGACAAGCTTTTTCATCTTGCTTTCTCCCCGCATCCTGTTGAGGAAGTGGAGTGAGAGAGCAGTTGGGTGGGCCTCCAGCAGGCAGTGAAGGTGAACCCATCACAGAGAAGTCCACAGAGCAGTGCTTAAGGGAGTATCTTCTTCACATGTTTTATGTGAAAAGTATGAGTAAAAGCTAAAGTATGAGTTCGAAAAGGGTGGACTTGTGATGACTATTCATTAAGTGATACCTTTGATAATGGTTCAGTTGAGGAAGGATAAGCTATCTTGCGTATGCTTGGGTACGTGCAGGCATGTGAGTTCATTTTTGTTTGCAAAGAAAGAGGCAGAAAAGAGCAACCAAGTGATATAAAACAATAAACCATAAAATTCACTATGAAAAGAAATAACGTTAGACATGTCTGAGGAACATTAAGCTGAAATAAGCAGATTTAATTAAGGGAAGAAAGGAAGTGTGCAAATTCCACTGATCATACTGAACAAATTAAGAATCTAGGGATGTGGTGGGTAAAATGTGAATACTTTGTCATAGGACTTGATGGAGCTATAAGATTTCTTAATAAAACAAGAGAACTACTGAATAAAATCTGAAGGACAGCTCCCCAGCCACAAATAACAACAAAGTAAGTGATAATACTTTAAATACACTTTGTACCATTCTAGTTGCCATGTTGCAGTCACAATATAGAAATAAAAAGAGCAATGCATTAGTATATACTAGGACGTCTCATCAAGAGATTCTATTTCTTAGAAAAAAAATAAAAAGGAAACAGATCTATAAGAAATCTTTGATGCAGCCCAGGCCAACTGCATCCTGGTCTGTATCAAAAGAGGAGTGGCCAGCAGGTCAAGGGAGGTGATTGTCCACCTTTGCTCTGCTCTCCTGAGGTCCCACTTGGAGTCCTGCACCCAGTCTGGGGCCCCCCACCACAGAAATAATGTGAATCTGTTAGAGTGGGTCCAGAGGAGGGCGACAAAGTTGATCAGAGGGCTGAAGCGCTTCACCTGTGAAGAAAGGCTGAGAAAGCTGGGGGATGTTTAGCCTGAAAAGAAAAGGCTCCAGGGTGACCTTATTGTAGCTTTTCAATACTTAAAGGGGTCTTATAAAAAAGATGGAGAACAAATTTTTGCTTGGGCAGATAATGATAGGGAGAATGGTTTTAAATTAAAAGAGGGAAGGTTTAGATTAGATGTCAGGAAGAAATTTTTCACTCAGAGGGTGGTGAGGCACAGGAACAGGTTGCCCAGAGAAGCTGTGGAAGCCCCATCCCTGGAAGTGTTCAAGGCAACGTTGGATGGGGCTTTGAGCAACTTGGTCTGGTGGAAGGTGTCCGTATCCATGCCAGGGGGGTTGAAACTTTTGATCAAAATTCCGAGTAACATTTGAAAAACTCTATAGGTATGGTAGCTTCTATAAGAGCCAGAAATGTGTCTTTTGGTTATCAATAAATCTCTATTTATGCATGTGGGTTTTCTGTCCCCCTCTGAAGATTTACATCATCTGAAGCTCTTCCTCAAAGAAGCTGTGGCTGACTCAGTTTAAGCGTGCAAATTAGAAGAAAGAAGAATACCAATTTCAATATTGAAGAATGTATGTAGTTTGATAGGCAGGGACTGAGTTAAAGGAATTAATTCATAAGGTTACAACACATAGGAAAGATAGTACTAAGCTTGCAATACATTATTTTATAATCATCAAAATTTGTAATTAATATCAGCTATCAAAACTGTATTATTTTTAATTATTATTTTATTTTATTTTTTTCCCCGGGAGATTTTAATCCTTGTCTTTGCAAGGGCAGTTTTGATTCTTATTTCAAAAAATCCCAGCAAAATGTATTTTTGCCTCTCTGAAGCCATTTAAATCTTTAGCAACATCTTCACAGGTACCTCATTCAATAAACAGTGAAAATTATAATTTTTCAAGGATTTTAATGGCAAGAAGTGGAATATGATTGAATATAAGGATGATTTCAGAAGTGTGATTCTCTATATCATGAGACAATGCTTGAAAAGGATACCAAGCTTCTCCTACATAACCAAAATATGTAACCAAATGAACTGTTAAAAAGTCACTTATTGAAAAGCAGAGTTGCAGTTTTTCCAACCAAACAATGACATTTTGAAAGGCTATCTACAAAGTTAAGCATTGTATACTTAATGCAGATACATAATTGTGTGACTATGACATTTTTTGTTTGCTTGCTGTTAGTGACAGCAGGAGACCCTTAAAATGGATACTGAGAAGAAAACCTAAGGCCAAAAAAAACCAAATTCTGTCAGGCTTCAATATAATGCTGATATACCTTTGATATTGCTGATTTGGCCGAGTACCAACTTGTTCATTACCAACAGTGATATCTTTGCAAAGTATTGTACAGTAGCATTTAAACTTAGTACCTGGAAGCAGTCAGCAGGGTACCAGTTGACCAAAGGTAAATCACACCTGACACATCTGATTGCTTTATATGCTGAAATGCTGGGATTTGGGGTGGCAGAATGAGGGAAGAGCAGGGGGTTGCATTTACCTTGATTTTAGCAAGGTTTTCAACACTGTCTCTCAGAGTATTCTTGTATCCAAGTTAAGACATTACAGTCTGGATGGATGGACAACTAAATAAAAGAACAGCTTGCATAGTAAAGTTCAGAAGGTAGCAATGAACAGGTCAACAGGTAGAGTACCCCAGAGGTCTATCCTGGGACTGTCCTGTTTGAAGACTATCAGTAACCTGAAGGATGTTATGGAACTCACTCTTATCAATACTGCAGATGACAACAAGCTGGGGGAACTAGTCAATAAACTAGAGGGCAGGACTGCCATCCAGAATGACTGAGGCAGAGTGGAGGAATGGGCCTAGAGAAATCTTGTGGAACTGAACAAATGCCAAGTTTCCCCCTGGGACAGACAAGCCTGCCAGAGTTCAAGAAGCATTTGGACAACGCTCTCAGACACGTGATCTGATTTTTTATTTTTTCTTATTTTGGGTGGTCCTTTGGGGACCCAGGAGTTGAATTTGATGATCCTTGTGGGTCCTTTACAACTCAGATATTGTATGATTCTAAACCTCTGCAATGACACGGGCTGGGAAGTACAGATCTGCAGGAAAGGTCCTGGGCGATCTGGTGAGCAATGAGCTAAGAATGTTCCAGCTTTGTGCTCTCAGAGCAAGGATAGCCATCAACATGAAGAGTAGCACTGCCAGCAAATCACAGGCAGGGGGTTTTCCTCTCTACACGAAACACATTAGACAACATCTTGAGTACAGCATGCTATCTTGAGCCCTCCTGCTATAAGAAAGACATTGCAAAGCTGGAACAAGTTTGGAATTGGGCCCTCAGGCTCGGGCTTGTGCACCTGCCCTGTGAAGAGATGATGAACTTTCTCAGCGTGGAGAAGGGACAGCTTCAGGGCCACATAGCTGCATCTCTCCAGTATGGTAGGTTGTCAGGAAGACAAAGTCAGGTTCTTCATGGCTGTGCATGGTAGGTTAACAAGAGACACTGGGCATAAACAGAAACAAGAAAGGTGTTTCTCCATGAAAGCAGCCAAGGTGCCCAGAAAGACTGTCCACTCTCTGTCCTTGGAGGTTTTCAAAACCTGTCTGGTTTAAAAAAAGCCCCGAGCAAGCTGGTCTGACATCAGAGATGGCCTAGCTCTGAGCAACCAGTGGACTAAATGTTTCTTGAACATGAATTACACTCACCTTCTATGAGTATGACAAAAAGCCAGGACATATTCATTGCAGATTGGTCTATTAGGTTATATAGCATTTGCCATGGATAAAATTCTGGACACCCCACATCTGGAACATTTTACTCTATTATAAGGTTCTGCCCTTTAAAGAAAGCGTCTCATTTTCAAGCTGTATTCCCCTGAAACCCTTTTGAAAAGTGCATTTCAGTTCTCTTTTTGTGCACTAAGCATGAAAGATAGCTTTTATGTAATTTTAGCACTCAGTGAGCTTCATGCAGTTCTTATCAAAGGCTTAAAAATAATGGAAGCAGGCTTAATCTAAAGCTAATTTATTGTTTATGGAATTCTGTTAGCTGTTGTTAGCCTGCCTTCACTGAGCTTAAAAGGGGATAGTCAATGAATTTAAAATTATACAGGGAAAGAAAAGAAAAGAAAAGAAAAGAAAAGAAAAGAAAAGAAAAGAAAAGAAAAGAAAAGAAAAGAAAAGAAAAGAAAAGAAAAGAAAAGAAAAGAAAAGAAAAGAAAAGAAAAGAAAAGAAAAGAAAAGAAAAGAAAAGAAAAGAAAAGAAAAGAAAAGAAAAGAAAAGAAAAGAAAAGAAAAGAGAAAAGAAAAGAAAAGAAAAGAAAAGAAAAGAAAAGAAAAGAAAAGAAAAGAAAAGAAAAGAAAAGAAAAGAAAAGAAAAGAAAAGAAAAGAAAAGAAAAAAGAAAAGAAAAGAAAAGAAAAGAAAAGAAAAGAAAAGAAAAGAAAAGAAAAGAAAAAAAGAAAAGAAAAGAAAAGAAAAGAAAAGAAAAGAAAAGAAAAGAAAAGAAAAGAAAAGAAAAGAAAAGAAAAGAAAAGAAAAGAAAAGAAAAGAAAAGAAAAGAAAAGAAAAGAAAAGAAAAGAAAAGAAAAGAGAAAAGAAAAGAAAAGAGAAGAAAAGAGAAGAAAAGAGAAGAAAAGAGAAGAAAAGAAAAGAGAAGAAGAAAAAAAGAAAAGAAAAGAAAAGAAAAGAAAAGAAAAGAAAAGAAAAGAAAAGAAAAGAAAAGAAAAGAAAAGAAAAGAAAAGAAAAGAAAAGAAAAGAAAAGAAAAGAAAAGAAAAGAAAAGAAAAGAAAAGAAAAGAAAAGAAAAGAAAAGAAAAGAGAGAAGAAAAGAGAAGAAAAGAGAAGAAAAGAGAAGAAAAGAAAAAAGAACAAAGAAAAAGGGATATAGATAGTCCGGTAAATCAGTGCAGAAGCTTTTATTCTTTGCATCAGCTTCTCTGGATTGCAGATTCATTCCTTTGAGAGTAACTTGTCTCAAATACATTTCATTCTTTATGAAATATTTTTCTTATTTATGGCAATAAATCTCATCTTCAAAATAAAATCATTCAACATTGCTTTAGCTTTAAAACAAATCAGTACTTTTTAAATTATATGTTCATTTGTAATTTGGATCATATGAACTATAAGAACTAAATTAACAATGTTTTATTCCCATTCTAAGCAATTCTTGCCTTTTTTTTTTTCTATAGCACAGATGAGTATGAACTTATGACTTAAAATATGACGAAGTACAGAATATTTAAAGCATTTATGACAAAGTATTCATTTTAACAAGGAATTGGAAAAAAATAGCTGTTTGCCTATCTTAGACAATACTCTTTGGTGTTTTGTGTACCAAATACCAGCTGAAAACATGAAATGACTCTGCCTGTAAAATAAAAATGGCTCCCTAGATCTCTGTGGAGATTCTGCACCTGCCCTCGACATTGTAACAATTTTCATAAAGACTGAGTTTTTGGTATCTCCTTGGATCTTCTCTTTGTATCAATCTATTTCTCCTTCCACACTGCACATGGACTGTTTCTTCCATGTTCAGTGTTACTGTTTTTACACTTTGTGCAAATTATTTGACTCATTCTAGCATAAGGGTGAAAATGAAATACACATCCTGAAGTGAGACTGAAAAATAAATACTTTATTTAAAGCTGCATATATATCTGTATCTCTATATCTCTATCTATCTGCATTTTCTAGGCCATTGTATGGCTATAAGACAATGTCTTATACTTTTTAAAAGGATAATGGAATTTCTTGATCATGAGATCATCCCAATAAAAGAGGTAACCTGGCTTTACTTCTTAATATTTATTTCTGTAAGGTGTTTTGTTGTTGTTTGTTTGTTTGTTTTTGACTATGTTTTCATGTCTTCTCTCCAAACCTCCAAAATAAAGGTATCCAATCACATTGAACATGCACCACCCACCCTGTATAAACAGCATGCGTGTTATAGATGGATCTGATCTTATTGACATTAGGTCATCTGGCTTGGGTATCAGTGAGCATGGTTTTATATGCAATTGAGCTTATTCTCATAATTTTTGAAAATGAACAGCTGTTGACATATGGTATATGTTGACATCAATCAAAAGAATAGTATCCACAGGAGCTATTATTATGCAATCTGCTCTTAATACACCATGCATGATAACGTACCATGCCTGAATAGTATCACATTCAAACTTTCCTGGCACATTTACAGTTTGCTGTTCTACCTGATCCTTCTCAGGACTGTTATTAATGATGATATCATCACAGTCTTGAGTGAGGACTGGCTTTCCTGGTGTCATTTTTAAGAAATAATCTTCTAGGAACTCATAGGACCTTCCACTACCTACCACATTCGTAGGTAAGAACAACTACCTTTGTAATCTGTTTTAACAGGTATTCTTAAACCTTTAGTGAATTATCAAGTGAAATACTTAGCTGTTTACAAAAAGTATGCAGTTATAAAATAGACCTCAGTCAAAAATAATAGACAATTTTCTATATGTGCAGGCCCCTTTCAAGTAGGTATATACAAGACTATTTTCTCATTCTTTAGTTGTTGCAGCATAATGAGACAAGATGTATAAGCAGAACTAAAACAAGTCATCATAACCTGGAACTGAGAAAAAGACTGCCAAAATCCAAAGTGTGTGTGATTCTGCATTCCATCTATAATCTTAAAAGAGTAAGTAGCATGTTTAGTGTGTTCAAGATCTTTGTAAACAGGGAACAACACAGGGTTTTAAACTGTTCATAAGCAGAATGAAGGAATATTTATTGTTTTCACTAATTAATGGAAATCAATAGTATGTTTATAACAGCATTGCTTTTTCAACAATAATTTGAAGTGGAATTTTGTGTATGTATTTTGTTGTAGAGTTTTATATTTTATACATATCATATATATATTATTTATATTTAGAACTGAATGAATTACATTGAAGTTAATTCTTCAATGGCTTGTTTTACACAGTTCATGATTGCAGCGTGAGGTGCTAAATTCTTCTCCAATAACATAGCTAAATTCTTTAATAGAAAATAAGTGGTTTAGTGATCTCTGTTTAGAAAAACAAAATCAAAAAAACAACCACCAACAAAAAAACAGGTCTTGTCCCTCTAAGTGTAAATGCTCAAATTCGGCAATTCCATGTCTGTATTTCCCGTATGCCTTTCCTAAATGCCAACCACGTATGAGCATTCATTTTGCTTATAATAGGACAGTCCCATGTGTAGGCCTTGTGGGGATTCCCAAACTAGAAGGTCAAATTGTCATGGTGTTTTGGCCTGCTACTACTTAAAGTGGTTATTGATGGTTTTCATCACTGCTCTGAGTGTCCAGACTTGTTGGGATCAATGAGTCAGAAGGTCAGACTGTCACATTGTTTTGGCAAGGTACAATTCCTAGTAGCTTCTGATGATTTCTACCGTTCATACTTGGAGTCTCTAACTACTAAAATAGTTTGTCAAATTGTGAAGGTCATCCTGTCAGAAAGTGCTTACGATTTCAGAATTTCTGTACTTCACTGCAAGGCTTTTCCCTTGTGCCTAGATAAACTTGAACATCAGTACAATCACTGAGCTTTGGAAAATGCTTTCTTTAGTGTCTCCTAAAAGCATCTGTGATCAAAAGTCAAAGGTTGTTGTATGAAATGATTACGTTTGTTCTAGCCCTCATTCCTGGTTAATGCCTTGTGAGAATGGATTCATTTTGTTCTATCTTCTGTCCTCATTAGAGTTTGCCAATTGGGAAAGGAAACTGGGAAACAAGTACATTTTAGCCTTTAAGTTACATGAAAAAGGTCACAGGCAAGTGGTTTCATAATGTATGTCAAACAGCTGAAGATAAATATATGCCAAGGTTCTTTAAAATCATGTACTTAGTGTTCAAATCACTATGGGTCAGATTTTCAGATGCTGACCTTTTCTAGCAAGAAAACATAACTCAGTACATTTGAGACATGCAAAAGACTAAATGGAAAAACCAAAAGAAAGAAAGAAAATATTAAAAGAAGATTGGGTGTGTGAGAGAGATAAGGTCACAAAAATATACATGTAACTGGAAAAAAATTGGTTATTTTAAAATAATATAAAATATTTATAATATATAATATATACCTTTTATAACATATAAGACATTGCTGGATATTGCTATTTTACATGATTGTAAATGACATGACAGTTGCATGATTTCCCTTACAAATTTAACAGTTTGCACAACATAACATTTTTTTTTTTAATTAGAGATGCCAACCACTATTGATATACAGTAAGAAAATAATAAATGAGGAAAAATATATTAATTATAAATTAGGATGGCCATTAGAACCATTCACTTCATTTGGCTTGCAAGTTAGAAAGCATGAAGAAAATAAACAAACATTTCTCTGGATTGAGCAAGACTTGTTTCAGGTTGGATTCTCTTGTAGACATAGTCCTTTATTCCTATCCAGCATACTTATTCATAGCATAAGTGGTTGAACTGAAAGCTTAAATAAAAAGCATGTGACAGAGACCATGAATAGCAATAGCAAAAAATAGTTTAACTAAAGTGTTTATTGTTTAACTAAAGCCTCCTACATGATCTGTTCAGGTTTACTATTCCCAGTGAAATAATAAGATTTTGTGAATTTAAGATGAATATTTTTTGCCAGAAAATTAAAGAAAAACAAAACAAACAAACAAAAAATAAGAAAACATTAACAACAGTGGCAATGGACATTTTATGGAGTTTCAAGAAGAGCTGGAATGGAGGACGTACTGAAGGATGGAAAGTGCAAACACTAGAGAGTTCTGGGTGAAATAATAGTTATGGTAATACAGTGAAAATTGTTGGTAATGATGATAATTATAAAAATGCAGATAATGCAGATAATAACGCAGAAAAGACAATACTGTGCATCAAATAAATAAATAAATAAATAAATAAAAAGATTAACTAGTATTTCAAGTAATAATAGTAACATCAAAAACTCTATCACCTTCTTTACAAAAAGATGCTTGGCCTGTCCAAGAGACCACAAAGCAAAAAGATAGCCCAGAAACTTTAACTCAGGCCATCCAAAATGAAATCTCACACTGAACTCAACAAGAGCTGTTATCTCATATGAGAACTAAATGAACACTGAATTTTGGCTTTGATTTTATGTATAACATACCTTCGGGAAAGATACAACTCTGCTCACTGTTTTCAGTGTAAAACACAGACATTGGAAAGAGAACCACTGACCAAACTGATCTGCATTTCATTTCTTGCACAAAAATTTTGCATAATGAAGTGATGGAAATCCCTGAAAACAGCTGTGCTACCAGACTGAATCAAGGTTGTTTCCTGCTGTAATACAAATGACAAATTAATGTAGCCCCTCAGAGAAGCATACTGAAATGTATCTAAAATACAGACACCGCTTTCTGTAACCTTCTAAAGTGAGACCCTGGAATAAATAAAATAAGACAGGGAACGCAAGATCAAAGTTTTTGCCTTCTCTGGGTACCTTTACTCACCTTCCACAAGGACTGGAACTCATATGACAGTGAGCTGATCACACCCTAAATTCCTTCCTGTGCTCTTCTGACACACTGTAGTTTCACAACACAGGGTTGTGCCTAAATGCTATGACTCTGTATTCCTCTTCTACCAGACTGCCAAAGTGTTTGCAGTTTCTTCCTGGTATCATTATGAATTTTCCATAGTTTTTGAGAGTTGTAATTTCTTGCTTGAATATGACTAAGTTGTGTGTTGTAATTCAGCTCTGGGGCCCCCAGCACATGAAGGACATGGACATATCAGAATGAGTCCAGAGGAGGGCCACAAAAATGATCAAAGAGGCGAAGAGAGCTGGGGATGTTCAGCCTGGAGGAAGAAGGCTGCAGGGAGACCTTATAGTGATCCTCAGTATCTAAACGTGGCCTACAAGAAAGCAGATGTGCTATTTGTCAGGGGGTGTAGTGATAGGACAAGGAGTAATGGTTTTAAACTAAAAAAAAAAAAATAGATTTAGATTAGATATTAGGAAGAAATTCTTATTAGGAAGAAATTCTTTACTCTGAGGCTGGTGAGGCACTGGAACAGGCTGCCCAGAGAAGTTGTGGTTACCCCATCCCTGGAAGTGTTCAAGGCCAGGTTGGATGGGGCTTTGAGCAACCTGGTCTGGTGGGAGGCATCCCTACCCATAGCAGGGAGTTTGGAATTAGATGATCTTTAAGGTCCCTTCCAACCCAAACCATTCTATGATTCTATGATTAGAGAACTGCTCAGATGGACAAAGGAAAAATCCACATATTAATCAGCATGTAAAGCTCAGTTGCATAGCTGTAGACTGGTAAACAGTTACTGAGGTGTTACCTCGGTGGGTTTTGTCTGGAAACCAAATAGGCTATTCTTGGCTGGTTGGTTGGTTGGCAGTTGATTGGTTTTCTAGGCAGCTCCTCTGTCTCTTCATTGACCTACACATGGATTTGGGTGCTATAGATTATAATAGTTATCTGCAGTGGGACCATGCAAATGCAACGAGATTCATCAGTATGCAAATTTTATACACGCTGGCTCATTTTTAACAGTTGATATAGGTTGTCCTATTTTCCATGTAATATCAGAATTTCAAAGACCATATTTCTGCTGTTGAATTGTATGCCAGAAATCATAACCAGAGCAGCAGGAGTATATAGCAGAAGTTGGCAGCTCTAATCCTGCTTATTTCAGGAAACTGGAAAGTTTGATACCCTAATATGCATAATATGCACCATAGTGCAAAGTTAGATACTTGTATCTTGTGATTAGAAAATGGTACCCATGAAGCAATTTCTCTGTCTACGGTCATTGACCCTATCAAGAAATAAAGTGAAAGGATGTATAATACAAAAAAATAAAAAATAAGCAAAGTGTGGTAATCTTATACAATATGTTTTATTTAGATTCTGTATTTAATTCCTTCTGCTTCCCTACATTTCAGACTTGTCTTCTCAGTGCATACTGAAGAGACTGGCATGTGTTGTGTATAGCAGATGGACGTGCCGTGGCATACACAGATTCTCAGAGCACTTCTGGCACACACTTTATGCTGAATTTGCTAGCTAGCGAGGACTCCAGCAGCAGCTGCTTCACAGAAAATGTTGTTCACTGTCACTGTATTAAAAATAATTAGGCCAGGATGAATTAGTGAAACCAAAGAAGAAATGAAACAACCTTAGATCAAGCTAGATTCATTTTATTGATACATATTTCTAGACCTTGATTGTTTTTCATTTTAACTGGAAGATATGTTATTGATAGGAAGAAAATCAGTTCTCATCCAGAATCCTCTACTAAAGTACTGACTCAACAACTTATTCTCTTTGGAAACAGCTGTAGCAGCCCTGGTAAATTTTGCCCATGTTGGGAGGGCAGTCTCAAGCAAACTCCACTGGCAGATGCACATAACTTTTCTCATTGCTGTATCTTGTCTGTACTGAGGATTTATTATTATTATTATTATTATTTTCTCTTTTTCAGAGTAGGCTAGCCCTAAGTGGTTAAGCTTAGCAGACCTTGTCTTCCTTTCTTCTGTGTAGTAGAAGTACTGATTTTAATCTCACTCTGTTTTTCCTTGGCATTGTTAATATGATCACAAGATCAAGGTTTGTTCATATACATACATCCTTAATGAACAAGAAAGCAAAAATAAGTGGTTACTATAAGGGGTCTTTCTTGTTAAATAGCTGGCCAGTGTGGAACAGAATAAAAAGGCTTCCTTCATAAAGAACACTAACTCATTTTATTAGTCCAATATTTTTTTGAAGGTAGAGTGAACAAACTGTGGACAGGTAAGAAAATTTCTTCTCTTCATCCCTTTCCTCCTTACATGCTTTAACAGCAATCTAGTTCTCTCAATAGATTGTAGCACTTGTTTGGTGATAAACTCTCATGGTTTTGGCTGGGATAGAGTTAATTTTCTTCAGAGAGGCTCACACGATGCTGTGGTTTGGATTTTTGATGAAAATACTGGTGATAACACACCAATGTTTCAGTTGCGGCAGAGCAGTGCTTATACGGAGCCAAGGCCTTTTCTTCTTCTGGGACTGCTTTTCTGCTGGGAGGGGACACAGCCAGGACAGCTGGCCCAGGCTGTCCAAAGGGATGTCCCACACCATATGGTGTCATGGTCAATAATAAAATCTGGGGTAAAGGAGAAGGAGAGCCAGGGACGCTGGGAGTGATGTTATTTGTCTTCTAAAGAAACCATGATGCATGATGGTCCCTGCTTTCCTGGAAGTGGCAGAACACCTGCCTGCTGATAGAAAGTAGTGAACAAACTCCTTGTTTTGTTTTGGTTGCATGTAAGGCTTTTGCTTTACCTGTTAAACTGTCTTTATCCCAACCCACGAGTTCTTGCACTTTTACCTTTCTGATTTTCTCCCCCATCCCACCTGGGAAGAGTGAGTAAATGGCTGTGTGGGGCTCAGCTATCTGGTGGGGTTAAGCCACAACATAGACAAAGGTGGTACCTGATATTAAAATTTCATCATTAGATGTAATATACCCTTGTGTACCAAACTTTCAGTTCATTCCCACTGTAATTCCTCATTTGCAACGTCAGGATTTGATCCTCAGTTTAAGTCCCTGCTACACTGATAATTTTCTAGATGATTAGCAGTCATGTAGAGTCTTCTTGACAGTAAATCATAATAACAGATCATGTTCACAGCTTTTCCTTTAAGCTTTGTCTTTTTTTTAAGATTTATTAAAAACGGGCTAAACATGATTGCTCTGGTGCTTGTTGAATAATATCTCCTCATTAACTACATGCATTTCAGGTTTAATTTCATACTGAATACCAATAGCCCAAAATTTAACAAAGAAAATGACAAAGTAAGTACCTTGAGTTTAAGGCTAAAGGTAAGCACTCCAGCATTTCAGCATTAAAATTACTGTTATTAGTAGTAGTTGCTGCTGTAGTTGCTCAGGGGTCTTTCTTTGACTCCTCCAGTTAATACAATTGCAGGCTTACCTGTAGAACTACTGATTGCCAAGCATGCGAAAGGGTATTTAATGCAACTGACATTCTCTTCTGCTCTCCCATGACAGGATTAAGCTTGTAGTTCTTATTGGAAGTTGACCTATTCACCTCACCCTTATTTATGCACAGCATGTGCTGTTTCCTATGTAAAGATCTGCAAGAAAGTCTTGTTCTTTACCACGGAAAATAGCAAATGAAAAATCCCACTGCATAGATTTGTCTTTGTGGAGCCTACTTGTACTATAATTCTGTACATAACAGTATCTCAGGATTTGACCTTATGCATTTATATATATATATATATATATATATATATTTGTTTTGTGTTATGTTGAGGATGCTTCACATCATATATACTTTCCCCAATGGAATATGTACATTTGGTATGTTTCCTTTCTAATACAAGGGAATGGGTAAGAACCAGATTATTGATTTGCATTAGAGCACTATAAAAATAGTTTCTGAGCTGTACAGTACACCTTATATATTTTCATTCTCTACTTCCTTTATGAACACAGATTTCCTTTGTAGATGACTCTCCACTTTAATGATTTGCCAATATTTTGCCTTCTTGTTGACCCCTACCTTATGTGAAATTCTAAGCTGTCATAGTATTAACTTTCTTCTAATATTAAGATCTGTTCATTTGCCACTGATTACTGGGCTGCCTATATGGAAAGTTACACAGAAGAACTAACGTTGAGCAGAATGAGTTACTGCATGAATGAGTTATCTGCATGAGCAGAATGAGTTATTTCTCACCTAAATTAACACAATCATTGAAAACACATTAGCACAAAGACCAAGAGGTGAAAGCAGACGGCTCAGTAAAACTTAGTAAAGCAATAATTTGATTTACCGACCCAAACTTGACCTGAGTGAACAGCTGTAGATTATGGAGAAGCAAGAGGAAGCAGTTACATGCAGCCTGGGAATTGTGTGAAAGAAAAAAAGTATATATGTTAACACTCATTAAAAGCAAACTGATCTCTGTAGTCACAGAACAAGTAAGATCTCCTTATCATTATCAAGATCACTTTTCTTTATATTAAATTTATATAGCAAAGCTTTGTCTTTCTTCATTGGTCATTCTTTTTGGCAGAATGCAGAATGGTACCACAGGTGAGGTAACTCACACTTTGTCAGGTTGCTCCTTCTGATTTTTTTTCTAGGTCTGGATCGCACAGCTGCATTTCAGGAACTATTGCAATAGTTCTAGTAATCACATTTTCCACTGTCTTGCAGTGCTAACTTTGTTAACTGGTGTACAACTACACTAGTAATGTATCATTCTGACACTGTTGACAAGATTAGGCAAAGTGCTTGGAAGACAATAGTAGGTGTCTGCCTTCCCTTCCATAGCAATGTATCCAGAGTTTAAAGAAAGCTTTATGCACAAGATTTATGCCATATGACAAAGTAGACTCTCTTTTCCTTGGAGTTCTGTAAGCACAGCTAAGTGCAGAAGCATTAAAGATAAGGAAAAATACAGTTAGATGGCCCCAAGTGTAATAACAGCTACATCTCTCAAGAAATAAATCACCCAAGTGACATGGCAGACTATAGGAAATAAATAGGAGAAAATATATATCAGTAAATCAACAGAATTTCAAATGGCATTATGCTGCATGACTAGCTGAAACGAAAGTTAGAGTAGCAGCTGATACACTAATTCTTTACTCACCCTTACTGTCAGCTGGTGCCAAAATGATATTTTCTTGTTTTTGTTTTTTAACGGGAAAGCAGTCCATCTTGTGGCAGTAGAGTGACTTAGTGAAAGGATAGATATTAGTAAGGATGGAGTAGGGAAGCAGTTTTATTCCTAGCTCTGCAACAGGCTTCCTGTGTGACCTTGGACAAATGCCTTGACTGTTTCATGTCTCAGAATGTCCATCAGAATTCCTATCTGTGACCTGCAGATGATTATGGTAAATACTGTCCAGCCTGGCAATGTCACCCACAGTTAAGTTTAATTTCAATATGAGTGTTTGTAGATTTTAAAGCTTTTCCATATTTTTGTTATTTATAATTTTTTAATTTCTAATTTAAAATTTTGTAATTTATTTGTAATTTTAAAAAATCTCCAGAAATCTTTAGTCTTTCAACTAAAATCACAGACAATATGTCTATACCTCATTTCACGTAAATCAATGTAATGTTACTGATTTTCATGTTGCTATATAAATATAAAGTTGCTGAGGATCTAGAAAAATTCCATTGATGTGATTCAAAATAATAATTCAAAATGGTCCATAAAAACAAAATGACAACTTTCAATAGGAAATATTTAATGAAAAGCAATAATCTGATACACACTTACCTTTACAGATGAAAATAAATAAATAAATAAAATCAAGTCTTGTTCTCAAGAATTTATCTTTTAAGTCATCTCTGTAGAAATGCTTTTAAAGTATCTATGCAGTGAATGACTCCAACAAAATAATATTTTTTTCTCATAACTCTCTATTTTTTTAATGCCTGTTGCTTAATAAAAAATGCCTGGGAACTCATGAGTACTTCGCCAAATCCATCAATAGTCCGATCATATCCGTAGAGGAAAATAAAAAGAAAATGCAGTGGTATCATCTACTTAGAAACCAGCTGCTCCAGTTGAGGGTACATGTTAAAGCTTCAGCCAATATTTTGAACTTTAACCTCTAGGTTAGAATCTTATCAAATTTGATTTTATGATCTTTATGAGAAAATATTGCAAATGCTCCAGCTTGGGCTAAATGGCATCGTCAGAATTTTCCTCTCACTAAGTGGCCTCAGCATGTCACTTGTATCCTGAAGGGAATAGACTGGCTCCCTGTCAAACATCAAATTGATTTTCAAATTGCTTTGATGGCTTATAAGGCAGTGCAGTTTGAGAAGTGTGTATTTATCAGAATTGCTTTCTCTGCATGAGCCCAGTCTCTCTTTGAGATCATAAAAAGCAAAGTAAATTGGCAATTCTGGAATGTACAGTGGGGTAAAAACTCAGGAACACATATTCAGCTGTTTTACAACTCAAATATGTAACTGATTCTCTGACCACAGTCTGTAATGTGACTTGAGCCATACATATTTATGTAGCATTTCGGACAGCTGTAAATGGTGAGTAGCATTTCTTTGTCTGTACATCTATATAATCATCTAGATCAGGGCACAAGAACTGCCCCTGCAATATACTTTTAAGGAAAGGAATTTGGTCTGAAGGACGCCTCACAGATGAAAAGGAAAGGACTGGCTACTGTTTGTGTGGGAGTTTCTATAGGTGGAGTTGACCTATGAATGTGCAGAGGATTTGTCATGTCAGTAAGAAAGCTATGACCACTGAACATGCTATGCAGAGTTCTTTGTATATATTCATAACTTTGTATTTGTATGTACCGAGTCCAGAGCAAAAGATGACTCTGCTTTAAATAGTCTCATTTCAGTATCCTTCAACCCACAGGCTTACTGTCAAAGACAATAGATTCAGCTCTTAAACACAATTTAGTTAAGGCCTGAGGAAATAAAATGCCCTTTCTTCTTATAAATAAATAAATACATATATATATATAAATAAAGTAAAATAAAATAAATTATTTCTTATTATGTAATTTTAATATTGCAGTAGCAACTGAATACTTATTTGTTTAGACTGCACTTTACTAGAAGTTGTTGGCCATATAATAAATGATAATTCTTACATTAAAGAGATTCTAAAGTGAATACAAGAATCAAAAAACAATAACTGAGACTAAATTTCTGACATTCTGTCAGAATTTGAAAAAAAATAATATGAAAAAATGCTTTGAAAAAAGCATTTTCAAGCATATGGCTTCTTCCCAATGGGAAAAGAATGGACTTTGTAAAAAAGAATTCTGTCAAGCCTTTTATTAGAGCAGCCATTTGTTCTCAGTTTTAGGTGTTGTAGAACCAGAACCCAAATTCTGTGGAAAGAAGTAGTGAAATTCTGTTGCCAGCATTATTTTTATTTCATCTCAATCTGTTATTGGTCATCGTTATTTAAAATATTATGTCAACAAAATTTATTTGCACAAATTGAATGGGTTTAGGAAATGATAATGAAATAGTAACCATCCCCACTTTCAGTCAAAGACATCTGTGATATTAAGAGAGCTTAGAGATGAAGAACTGATGAGGTCTGTTGCATAAAGGAGTATGGAGTGAGAAAGATTTGGAAAAAAAAAAAAAGCAAAATTATATTTGGTTTGGATGTACTTGAAATTTTATCCCATATTAGAATCCAACTATAGTCAACTTTTATTTTTATGCTGCTGTTATTCAGGTGATTCCCAGACTATACAAAATGAGATGTGTTTATTCTGACTCAATTTTTTTTTTTTCCCAGTAATGTCACTTACCAAAATTAAAGGAATTGTTAAATGTTCACCCATAACTACACTAACATTTTTTATTTTATTTTATTTTACTTTATTTTTGAAAATAACTCTCATCGACTGTAAACCATTAGAACCATGTTATTTCAAGGCTGCTTTGAAATATCTTTATATAGAAAATGCCGTGGTATTTTATAACATTCAAAGCAATGAGTAATGTAAAATGAACTGTTTGTAGATAATTGAGAGTTAAATAGTGAGAACCACATAAAATAATAATAAAAAAAGTTTATATATGCCAGAAATAATAATCAAGGAAATAAAAAATTAAGAGTAACCTCACTAATGTTTTTATCAGGCTACATTCTACCACATTCTCTGTATCTAACTCTCCCAAGCTATGTAAAGGTTTTAGAGGAATACAGTTCACCTGTTTTCCTCTTACTGAGTTTTGTTTCCAGAACATAAATTGTAATATAATTGTAATCTTATTCAGTATTTTTATAATAGCTAACACAACGAGTTGTTGGTCTCACGTGAAGGAGTTCAACAATTGTAACAATAAATATTTTTCACCTTTTCAAAATAGATCTCACTGGCAATACATAAAATTATTTTTCAATTGCATTTTTTATTTTTAATAGCAAATTCAAATGTTCATGTTGACATTTTCAATATGTCTATCAATCACTTCCATTAAAATTATCTGAAGTGCTTTGAACTTTATAATGAGAAAAAGTGGCTGTAATACCAATGAAATTAGATTGCATGTTTTCTCCACAATCTTATTTGAGTTAAGTTAAAAAAGTGTAAAAGATTTTCTTTCTTTTCAGGAACATAAAAATCAATTAAAATGTCAGAAAAAGATTCCAATGTGTTAGAAATAAGCATTTTTTGACATTTCTCCTAAGTAAAAATATGTCAAAGTTTAAAGCTTTGTTTTCTTCTGTATTGGGTTTCCACGTCAAGGGTTTTGGGGGTGGGGGGCTGCAGGGGTGGCCTCTATGAGAAGAATTCAGAAGCTGCCCCATGCTAGATAAGGGCCAGTTTCTGCTGTCTCCAAGGGGACCCACTGCTGGCCATAGCCCAGACAATAAGCAATGTTGTTTGCACCTGTCTGAGGGTGTATTTAAGAAAGGGAAAAAAACTGCTGCACAACAATAGCAGTTGGGAGAGAGACAGAGGAGTGAGAAACAGCCCTGCAGACACCAAGGTCAGTGCAGAAAGATGGCAGGAGGTGCTCCAGGCGCCAGAGCACAAGTTCCCCTGCGGCCTGTGGAGAGGCCCCTGGTGGAGCAGGCTGTCCCCCTGCAGCCCATGGGTCCCACACGGAGCAGATCTCCACGCTGCAGCCCGTGGAGGAGCCCCCGGTGGAGCAGGTGGATGTGGCCTGGAGGAGGCTGCGGCCCGTGGAGAGCCCCCGCAGGAGCAGGCCCCGGGCCGGAGCTGCAGCCCGTGGAGAGGAGCCCACGCAGGAGCAGGGGGTCTGGGGGGAGCTGCTGCCCACCCGTGGGGGACCCGTGCTGGAGCAGTTTGCTCCTGGGGGATGGGCCCCGTGGTACAGACTCATGGAGCATGCCTTGAAGAGCTGCTGCCTGTGGGCAGCCCCCGCAGGATCAGTTTGGGAAGGACGGCATCGTGTGGGAGGGACCCCACGGGGAGCAGGGGCAGAGAGTGACTGTGAAGGAGCGGTGGAGATGAAGTGCTACAGGCTGACCGCAGCCCCCATTCCCCAATTCCCCTGTGCTGCTCAGGGGGAGGAGGTAGAAGAGAGTGGATGGGAGGGAAGATGTTTTTATTTTTAACTATCTAATTATCTATCTATCTATCTATCTATCTATCTAATATTTTTTTCTCATTACTCTAGCTTGTTAGTAATAGCTAATAAAATTTATTAATCTCCCTATGCTGAGTCTGTTTTGCCTGTGGCAATAATTGATGAGTGATATCCCCGTCCTTATCTCAACCCTTGAGCCCTTTCCATCGTATTTGCTCCCCCTTTTTCTTTGAGGAGGAGTGAGAGAACAGTTGTGGTGCTCAGCTGCCCAGCTGGGTAATAGCACCACTTCTCAACTGAACTTGCTCACATATTCAAAATTTTGATTCACGTTCTTTCATTATGACAGATATTTTGTCTTTGCCTTCAAAGAGACAAGAATTTGGCTTGCAGTAATGTATTATGTCTGTGACATACCAGCAGTTTTACATGATAAATCCTGAATTCCCTATTTCTATCCATGTATTTCACCCTGAATATGACAGCCTATGCAACCATACTTACAGTTTATGTATATATTTTTCATACAATTCCACCTGGAACATACGTGATGTTACAACATAACAAGGTTTAACATGGGTCTGACAGCTTATATAATGGTGTGCACATAGATCAAATATACGGCAAACAAAGGGTAGAAATAGTTATGTTCAGTTTTAATACTATGAACCAATTAGTGAACATGAACAACCTGAGTCCAACACTTCAGTTTTGTTGTTGGATTTGAACAAATTGTGTAATTGTAGCTTTGTATGGAATTTATGCATTCCTTTTAAAATAGGTTTCCCCAGTGAGTATTCATGAACATTAATTCAATTTCTGAAAATTATTATTTTATCTTTTTTTTTTTTTCCTTAAAATTTGTTCAATTAACATTCCTGTTAGTAAGGAAGAGCAGTTGCACAAGGCAAATCAGAATGGCTAAATGTGCACATCTTTTGTAACACACAGAAAACAACAAAATGTTCTGGAGATGTTATTACTGTACCTATGCAATTAGCTCTACTTAAAACAATTATGCTGTAGCATTTTTATTTTATAAGAGGTTAAAGAGCTCTTAGCCAAGACCATTCACCTCTTTTGATTGAGAATGTCAAAACATATAGACTGAGGAAATTATTCGTAGTCCATGGTCATGAACTCAAACTCATAAGACAAACAAATGAACGGATTTCCCTAAATTCATAGAAACTATGTCTTTAAGTGAGACCTATAACAATATACCAAGCTCTAGCATACAGCGCCATGCCACACAAGGGGAGACTTTGGACAATATAACCCAGTAACATCCTGGTTTCTGTTAAAAGCAAAAGGGAGCTGTAGACACCCAGTTTAGATGACCAGGACTTTTATACGGTTAAAATATAAATTCTGTTTACTATAAAAGCAGTAAATCAATGACTCGGATAGAAATAGGATTCAGATTTATAGACTCATGGTCTTTACCTTCTGAACTATAGTGTGACATGTGCACAAGATGCTTTAAAATAATATTTTCGTTAGCATGGATTATAGCCTATGGGCTCAGAAGTTCATTTCCACAGCCTATTAGGGCAACTGACATGATCTTTTTTCCTCTTACCTTGTTCTGATTTCTGTGCAAATTGAAGGTACATGACATTTACAAGAGTGACGCTAGAAGGGTAAATCTATAGGCTATAACTTCATATGACATAAATCAGCATAGTTCCTTCAGAACTGCACTGATTTATACTGATTTATACTGAACTGCAGTCTCATAAAAGTTCCTAACAAGCTAGTAGGTATTTCTTAAAATTAATGAAAGCTTGTCAAACTTGAATATCTATCTTTTATTTTGATAAAGTATGTTTTGGGGAAAAGAGTTTAACATGGTCACCTTCATGCTTTATTTATACTGTCAAAATAAAGCTTTCAAAGTTGAAAACCTCATATTAAGTATTTATAATATATTTAAAATTCTTATGATAAATTAAATTGTTTAAGCTTAAGGAATTTAGAAACTCCCCCAAAAAGGCAGATTTATGAATGAGAGGACTTCAACATTTATTCTCTCACAGCATTGAAGCTCATGTAAACAAATACGGTGAATTCCGGCAGTTTTGCTCCTTGGACGTCTCAGGTTCATTATTTTTCTTCCTTCATCTACAATAATAGGACCTACATATATCTTAACAACAAGATTTACTTTTCTCCTCAAACTATATTTCCCAAGCTTCTCCCACATTTATATTTTTTAGATGAGGCAATTTTCTTCAAATGACAAACTTTTGTGAAATTAAAATATTCTATTTTACCATAAACTTCATATCTGTTTTCAGTAATACTGCAACCCACATATATTAAACTGCCATTTGGTGAATGTGTTGAAGTTGAGCCTGTCAAAGTAACACCTAATTTTATAGAATGCCTGAAGAAAACAGGCTACAAAAACACTGATTTCCAAAACATGCATAATTAATTCTACAGATTTATGGCTGTATTTTTAGTGTTTATATATATTTATATATATACTCTATGTATAAACTTTAACATATATGACAAAAATAGGCAATTAATAATATGCTGTGGAGAAGACACAAACATATTACCTGGAGAAAAACTAGGAAACTGGTTAACACAGTAGATCATCAGTAGCCAACGGTCAATAGTTGCTCCTTAACTTAAAGATTAACGTTCTGTTTCTTGGCTTGGTTTCAGAACTACAGCAAACACAGACATAAGAAGAGCCGTGTGTAAATTCTCTCAGTGAAGAACCTTTTTCTGATATTCAACCTGAACCTCCCCTGTCACAGCTTCATGCTGTTTCATCAGGCCCTATTGCTGGTCACCAGACAGAAGAGATCAGAGCCTGCCTCTCTGCTCTCTTCTTGAGGAAGCTGGAGGCTGCCATGAGGCCTGCCCTGTCTTTTCTCTAGGCCAAACAAACCAAGTGACTACAGCTGCTCCTCCATATGTCTCGCACACGAGACCCTTCATCATCTTTGTCATCCTCCTTTGGATAATCTCTAGTAGCTTTATGTCCTATTTATACTGTGGTGCCCAACCCTGCACACAGTAATTCTTTATTGTTGAAAGATGAATATTTACACAAAACATTCTTATTGCCTTTTAAAAGTTATTTTCAAAAACTTAATTTACTATTGAGATAATTTTCTTAAAGCTACATTTGAAAGTGCTTCTGAAAGGAAAATAAAAAGATAAGAAGCAGGTTTTGTGATATTTTTGTGTTAAAAACAAACAAGCAAACAAATTTTGCTTTATTTATGGTTCTTTGTTTTTGTTTTTGTTTGTTTGTTTTTGTTTGCTTGTTTTGTGTTGTTTTCTTTTTTGACTTGTCCATTCCAGCTGTGGATGAAGCACAATCCCACTCTTTCACATTTTCTGAGATCTGTTTTGCAAGTGTCAAACCATTTCTGCCCATCATTTCTTAATGATGCAGAAGAGTACCAGCTATAGGCTTCAAGTTAAAATAATAACATACAATATGCCAACACAAAGACTGTCAAAAAATCCTATGCACCTAACACTGTAATTGCAAGCAAATCTGTTCTCATAAGCATGTTTTTCTAGCCTCATAAGGGTTAAAATACTGGCATGGGTACATAAATTAAATGTGAGAAACTATTTGAAAGGAGATGAAAGCGAAAAAAAAAATTAAAATACACTAATTATTAATAAATATGCCTTCTTCTGCTTATCTCTCTGAGACACGATCTTTCCCAGCCTAGGACCCACAGCCATAAAAGACTTAGCAAGACAAATCCCCAGCTTCCATTCAGCATTGCTATATATTTTCAGTGTTTCTTCATTATGATAGAGATGTTTAAATGTTTAAGAAAGCTCCTGAGGTCTAGAAAGGAGTCAATATGTGTCATTCAGGAAGACATTACAGGGTATTGAGAAGACTAATTTTAACTAGAATTAGAATTATTAGAATTATAATGGTTCATTTGGAAGGGACCTGCAAAGATCTTAGAGTCCAACCACCTGATTACTTCAGGGCTAATCAAAAGTTAAAGAATATTGATAAGAACATTGTCCAAATAACTCTTTAACACTGACAGGCATGAGGCACCAGCCCCCTCAGTAGGAAGCTTGTTCCACTGTTTGACCACCCTCACTGTAAAAAAAAAATAAATTTCCAGTATCCAGTCTGACCCTTCCCTATTTCAGCTTTGTGCCATTTCTGCATGTCCTCTCACTGATTACCAAAGAGAAGAAATCGGCGTCTTCCTCTCCATTTCCCCTCCTCAAGAAGTTGTAGAGAGCTATAAGGTCACCTCTTAGACTCCTTTTCTATAAACTAGACAGAACAAGTGTCCTCAGCCTCTCCTCATGACTTCCAGACCTTTCACCAGCTTTGTTGATCTCCTCTGGATGCTTTCAAGTATTTTAGCTTCCTTTTTCTATTATGGAGCCCAGATCTGCACACAATATTTAAGGTGAGGCTATATCAACACTAAATATATCAGAAGAATCACCTCTTTTGACTGTCTGACTATGCTGTTTAATGAACCCCAAAATGTTGTTTGCCCTCTTGGCTGCCAGGGCACACTTCTGACTCATGTTGAGCCTACTGTTAATCAGCATTAACAAATCCTTTTCCACTGAGTTGCTCCCCAGGCACTTGTCTCCCAGTCTGTACCTGTGTCCAACATTACTCCGCCCCACGTGCAGAACCCAGCATTTACCTTTGTTGAATATCATGCCTTGATGATTGCCCAATGCACCAGTCTATCTAGATCATTCTGCAAAGCCTCTCATCCCTCCAGAGAGTCAACAGCACCTCCCAGTATCATCAGCAAACATGCTGAGGATGCATTCAACTTCAGTAGCCAGGTCATTGATAAAAATGTTGAGTAGAAAGGATCCTAGAATTGAGCCCTGGGGAACACTGCTAATGACTGACCAGCAGCCATATGTGGCCCTATTTGCTACAACTCTTTGAGCGCTACTGACCAGCATCATCCAGCATAGTGTGAACCTGTTTATCTCAGTTGAACAATTTGCGCAGAAGGATGCCATGAGGGATAATATCAAAGGCTTTACTAAAATCCAGAAAGATTACATCCACTACCTTCCCTTCATCTACCAAGCAGGTGATCTTATCATAGGAGATCAAACTACTAAGACAGGACTTTCCCTTCATGAACCCATGTTGACAATGCCTGATAATTGCTTTGTTCTTTAATTGCCTTTCAGTAGCCTGCAGGATAATCTTTATAACTTTTTGAGGGTCTGAAGTTAAATTAAGAGGTCTGTAGTTTCCTGGGTCTTCTCTTGTGCCCTTTTTGTAGATGGGTATAATATTGACTATAGTGGACCAAGTTCGATGAACAAGCAGTTCAAACCTGGTTAACCTCAGTGCAGTTTATAGCTTAATGTGCATACCTCAAACATACAATGCCTGGAAAAGAGTATAAAGGTCTAAGCCAATGTTTACTTTTGCTTTTGGAATATACACTTTTATTTGTAAGTTTCCAGGATTTATAAACATGTATGAACATCTCCAGTAGTCCAGTGTATGAAAGGCTGCAGGATCTTTTAGTTCTGTAAGTATATAGGCCTCATCATGGGTATATTTTGTTGAAAAAGGGAAAGATAATAGCAATCAGTTTGGAGAAAATACAGTGATCATCAAAAGATTCAGACTGTCCATCAACTAAGTGATTCTGCATCTAGTTCATGAAAGGAACAGACTTACATCTTTGCACTGAATATTTGGATGTAAACCAGTGTGGCAGGATTTTGTTGTGCATTTATACTTTTTTTTTTTTTTTTTTTTTTTTTAATAAAATAGTCAAAGTCTGGATGATGAAGATAAAACATAGAAACAATACAGAAATATTGAATAATGAACCATGAGGGTGGTTTAATGAACCACCAACTCAAAAACAAACAAACAAAAAAAAAATCTGCAGATTCTAAATATCTTTAATTATTTGAATTTCAGGCTGATGTAGAATAAGTAGGAAGGGAAAGAAAGTTCTGGGAAAAAAAAAAAAAAGTCCATAAATCCTTTACTAAAAACTGTCTTACAAGTAAAATAGTTGACTATCGGCTTCAAGAAAAGAAAAAATAAAATAAAATCATCCTCTGCTATTCCTCAGTAAGGTTCCCAGAACTCTATAAATTATATGAAGTCCAAACTAGTCTCTGAAAAATAGGATTTGTTGGGGGGATTGTTTAATGCTCTCAGATTCCTGTTGCAGAAGGGTTATACATTTTCTTCCTTTTGTGTAGCTAACCTGAGCTATGGTACCCTTACTGTCTGAATATGAAATATGTACTTCTGAGTGAATGTGCCTGTTATAACTATACATGTACTTCAGCAAAAACATACATGAAGTAGTGATATGAGTATTCTGTTTATGTATATCTCATATATAACTATTTTAAATTGAAGAAAATCACTATGCTAGTACTCCTCACAATATATTGCTAAAATAGTGCTACATATTGATGTAGAGAGAGAATTATCTGGGCTTTTCATACTGTTTTCCTTTTGTTATTTCTTTAAATATTTTAATCAATTTCTAATTTGCAAAATAAAATAAAATGCACTATAATTTAAACAATGTCTCAGGGCACCAGCTCTGCACCTCTTCTTTTGAGAGAAATCTTGACAGTATTAAGAAAAAGAACAAAACAAAACAAAAATCTATAATTAAAATATAAAAATAGCTAAAAATGCCCTATTAGAACAAAAGTAAGGAAACTGAATTTCAAACACTGAACAGCACGGATGAGTAGAAAAAAGTGTAGTACATATTTCTATTTTATATTCAGTACATTTATCTACTTTATAGAAGCATTAAAATAGTAGTATATTAAAGTTTTCTTTGACAATATTCAATCAAAATATTTATATTCCTTTAAAAATAAAAGAGAATATCACAAAATATGTTGTTTCCAGTGTCAACAGCTACTATCATAAAAAAAAAAAAAAACAGATGAGAAAGATAACTACATTTTCTCTGTTTAGTCAAAATTTTGTCCTTGCACTCCTAAAGACATTAGGGATCCTTAGGGAAACAGGAGGAAGAGCTTAGACAATTGTAGTGATAAAGGACTTATTCATCAGAACATCCCAAATGTATGTGTTCACTGATCATCCCTAACAATATTCCGTTATTATTTTTTCCAACCTTAGCTGGACATCAACTGCTCATTATTTCAGATTAACAAATGGGAGATCATAGCATTACTTTCGAGGATGACAAGGATCGTGGGCATTTTTGGAAACCATGCTATTACCAATAATGTAAGCATATGTAAAGTGCTAAGAAAGCTGAATTTCCCCCATTTTAGGGATAGCGTGGGTCATATAACTTCCTAGACAAATAATGAAAAATAGGATTTTTCTCTGGATGTGTACACTCTTTTAGTTGTACATATGGTCCTTCTCCTGTAACAGAACACAGAAACATTTGGTGACAAAAGACAAAAGATGCAATTTTAGTTTCAGGTACTCTGATAACAAAACTTCTCTTGACTTTATTGGGGCTGGTTTCTATCATGAACATAATAAACTAATCTAATACATAATTCAATTTATTAAAAATATTACACTGCAGCTACAAGAAATAAAAAATAAAAAAAATAAAAATAAATAAATAATAAATAAATGAATAAATAAATAAATAAACCGAAGCCACAATGTACTTTCTGTTTCTTGATCTTAATTTCAGTTTTAAATGTATTCTGAAATCTTAAAGTATAATTGTTATTTTTCTCACCATGGCAGCAGATGTCTTTTAGAGGTCTTGCAGCTTACTGCATCCCTATTCCTGAGCAAATAGCAGTGTTTTCTTGTGCAATATCGGGGAAGATACTGTCACTGAGGTACGGGGATGATGGATGCACCAGCAAAATAAGGAAGGAAAAATTCTCTTTGTTTTCTTCATGAAAAGGTTCACTTTCTCCAAAGATACATTTGTTTAACATATGTGGAGCGAAATTTGATAAAATGGCTAACAGGCTTCAAATAACTTCCTATTTTTTTTTAGTAATTTTCAATAGACAAGTGTAATGAAGAGAAGAATAAAGTCCTATCATGTATACTTTGTTTGCATTCAAATAATAGTATAAAATCTTAAAGCAGCTTCATACCCTCATAAATTTTCCACAGGTATCTGACATTTTCACCCACTTTATCCTACTGTTGTCTGCTGTCTTGTAAAGTGTAACAGCGTAATTCATCTGTGTCCACACACACCAGCTTTCTGACAACAATTAAAATTGTCATGTAGAAGCATTCTGAGATAAAATCTTATAATTGCGGACTGATGCACTGGCTAAAGCGATATACATTTGGGTGGTCCCTGGGCTGAAACACTTCTGGTTTCTCTGCTTCTGAAATTATTGGCAATCTCATAGCCCATATCTAACAGCTGAGAGGATGCTGTGCCAACTGGTGGCAGGCTTCAAAAGGTTTAGAAAAAACATCAGTGTAATTGTCATCTTTAATACTGAAAAGTACTTAGATGCCATTGTGATAAGTGTGATATAAACTGTATGGATAGAAAAGAGCCAGAAGTGTCTTTGAAAAGGCGTTCTGCCCTCACTGTCCCCTGCTGCTTTGAACTGCCTGTAATCAGAAAGTTTATAAAAACAGACGAGTAACAACACATCAAGTCCAAAACATTATGGGAAAGACCTCAGTGAATTATTCTGTTTCCTTGTCCTATACTGCAACAGGTAACTGGGACAAAGCCAAGAGGTGTCAGAAGTTCCCTGGATCAGATGGCTGCAGGATGGGACTGCTCCCTGTTCCTACCACTGGGAGAGCCAAGAAGTGGAAGGGGGCAGATAAACACTTGGATTCTTTGGACCCCAAAACTATTGGTCTTTTTTGTTATTGGTATCTTTCTTTATTGTGGGGAGGACAAGAGAAAAACTCATATTCTCAATGTTATAGGTACTTCAGTACAACATTTTTCAAACAAGCATAGAAGTATTAAAGCTTTCAAGTCATGTTACATAGCATTAGGCTGATTGTAATTAGCTGTTTCCATAAAGTGGTTAAAGATTCCTTGGAGCAGATTAAGGAAGAGGCAAAGATGATTCCCCAGCCTTGAGTTTGGGGCTTTTTGCCAGAGGTTGGTGAAGACTTCTCTGTTTGAGGAACTATGGAGCTGTACTTCTGCAGACCCTAGTCTGCCATGCCCCATGCGTTGTTCCCCACATCTCTTCGTAAGAGCCTGCTGGCACGTCTTCACATGAAGTCAGGGAAGTCCAGCCAATATTTGACCCTAGAGGAGGGTTCCCCATGTGTTGAATCTAAAAATAGTCCTTACACCTAAGCACCTAAATATGCTGACGTTGTCCTTCTAATAAAGATTAGAAGCTGGGATTTTCCTTTCCTAACCTGCAAATTAGGGGGCCAAACAGAGGGAGTACTTGTCATTATTATTAAAAACAAACCAAAACAAAGAAAGAAACAAAAAAGAAAACAGCAAAAGGTACATTCTATTTGAAGCTTCATGTACAGGAAACCTTGTTCATTAAAATACATAATGAATTATCTAGAAATTCTTATTATCAAAACAACAACAACAATCAGAATGTGCAGTTTTTAGAGTATTTTCTGCACTACTAAAGGAAGGCTGCATACTGAGCATTTGGAGCCCAGGTATGATGTCAGCACAGGGCACACCCTAAACTGCTGATAAGGTTGCAGATAGCAGCTGTAACTGCTAAGTGTAAATGCCTTTTTAGATCTGTTTGGTAAAAAGAATAATGCTTTTCCTTTGTACACATAGTGTACTGTGATATATTTACACTATAAATTGAGATGAATTGATTAAAGCATTATTAAAGCAAGTTATTAATAAAATAACAATTCAAAAGCAGCTGCTTATGCATCTTTATTTAGTAAATAAGATACACTGTTTGGTTACTTGTGGAGATATAACACATACAAAATAGATCCAGCAGTCTTCCCATATTTTACTGACTTACTTGAAAGGATATAATTTATTGTGGCATAACACTGAAATGATTTTAATTCAACCCCAAGTAAATATATTCCTTTCTAAATTTCTCTAAGATTATAGTTACTTTATAATCCATCAAATAAGGCTAATGAGGTTCACTAGTTTAATAACATCTTTTTCTAATCTCAGAAGTAATTGCCATCAACCACTTAGTGTAGATTGGTCATTGGTGTACATTTGATGAAAACAAAATATCTATGCTAATGAAAATGCAAATGGTACTTTTCATTTGTATTTACTTATAGCAGGTGTCTGTAATGTTTAGTGTTTGTTTGTACTGAACAAAGAAAATAGCTGGAGATTAAATTACCCACAGAAAAAGATAAAAAATATGTATAAAAAATAATACCACAGATTGCACCACACATCTCCTGGCCAGTCTTGACTGCCTTCTGTTTGCTGCTGTTAGTCAAGTTAAACACCAGTCTTTGCCATGGAATGCACTTAGTGGAAAGATTTTCTGACCTCACAATACTGTCTTTATCTCCAAAGGTAGTTGTTCTGAACCAAGGTATTTCTAAACAGTGCAAACAAACTGTGATATTCTAATGCAAATTCTGTAGAACTACATGGACAATATCTTCCTTTTATGTCCTGCTAAAGATCTGAAGGGCCCAAATGTGCCATAAAATGGATGTGATTTTCCAGTGCATTTTATAATTGTCTACCTTTTTTTTTTCCACTCCCTATTAGATTTTGCTGGACTTTTTATAATGGAAAATTGAGTCTTTTCCCTCAAATGATTCTCTTGAGGAAAAAATCCCAAACATAAATACTGCTGTTATTATTCGTCTGGGAGAGCCCAACTACTGATCTCTCCAAGTGGAGATCTAAACTTCCTCAATTTCTTTAGTAGAAATCAGTAACTAAATGTATGGGAATGCCATAATGCCCTAGAATGATATTTGCATGTCTAGAGTTCTATTAATAACTAGTATTTAATTTGGAAGTATAAGGCAAAAACACTTAAAATGCATATTAATATACTTGTTTTATATTGTTCATGGATGAACTCAGGTTTATGAGAAGTGCAAAAGAGTAAATTATTTTAGAAAGATTATGAAGATGAAATCTTCAATAAAAATAAAAGCATTTTGAAAACATAAAATATGATCTTGATTTGAAAGCCCTAATTCCTTTGCCATTTCAAGGATTTGAAAAAAAATATCTCTATAATGTCTTCAAAACACTAGCTCCATCCCTAAATTCATTGCTGAATTTCTCTTCTAGTGAAACTCTAACATCAGTCTTGAGAGTCACACAAGACAACCTGTTCACAGTTGCCTCCACTAGCTTTTACCGGTAGAAGAAGGAAGCATGTAACTGTATGTGTCCTGAACGATGGCATAAATTTACTTTCTACACGCACGCGCGCACACACACACACACACACACACACACACACACACTGTATCACAATCAGATAAAATACCCTGGATTAGAAAGGTCATTGATCTATGAATTTCTAATGCTTAAAACCTGTTCTCTCTATTTTTTTGGTACACTATAATATGTATAGTGTAAACATAGACTTGAAAGGGTAGATGAATCCTGTATCAAAGGAGTGTAGAGAAGGGCTGGTCTAGCTGGTTTTCTGGTTTTATTTATTATTATTATTATTATTATTATTATTATTATTATCATCATCATCATCAGAGGCTATTAAGGATTTCTTTTGTAAGATATGCCTATAAGTAAGTAAATGACTGAATTAAATTTACACTGAAGACCCAGACTTTTCTCGGGTATATTCTCTTAGTGATCCTGAGCAATATTTCCCTTTACAAGCTGAAAGAAAATCTCAAGAAAAAAAAAAATATATATATATAGCATAGATCTATTACATAATCAGAAAATATGTAAAACAGCACAATCAAAACATAAAGTTTAAGCTCTTTCTGGGACACAGTTTATTTTGTATTGTGTTTGATGATGGGTAGACAGAAACAGGTAAAATCATAGAATAACCTAAGTTATAAGGGACCCAAAAAGATCATCAAGTCCAACTCCTGGCTCCACACGGGGCTATCTAAAAATTAAACCATATGTCTGAGAGTATTTCCCAAATGCTTCTTGAACTCCAGAAGGCTTGGTGCCTTGACCACTTCCCTGGGGAACGTGTTCCAGTGCCCAACCACCCTCTCAGCGAAGAACATTTTCCTAATATCCAATCTGAGCCTCCCCTGTCCCAGTTTCATGCTGGTCACAAGAGATAAAGAGATCAGCACCTCCTGCTCTGCCTTTCCTTCTGAGGAAGCTGTAGGCCACCATAAGGTCTCCCCTCAGTCTCTTCTCTAGGCTGAACAAACCAATTGACCTCAGGAACTCCTCATACATCTTCCTTTCTAAACCCTTCATCATCTTTGTTGCTTTCCTTTGGACAATCTCTGATAGTTTGATATCTTTCTTATATTGCAGCTGCCTTCTATGACCAAGAAGTGTCAGATGACCTAACATGGATTAGTATTTAATGAAAAGAATAACAAAGGAAATAAACATGAAAAGAAAATTGAAAATCAATAACTGTAATATATTGATTTTTTTTGAAGTACAATCTTGAAACAAACAAAAAAAGAAAAAGAGAGAAAAATTAATAAATAAGAAGAGCATCAGGATTAATATGAACGGGGAAAGCCAAGATGATTAGAGTATTTTGAAAATTGTTTTCCGGCACTTTCTTCCCTTCATATGTTAGACTAAAAAACCTATATTTTTTTTTTGTCAATAAACTAGAAAACAATAATTTTCAGGCATTTGACGCTAGATTGCTTGATAAAAGGAACAAAAGCATTATGAATGATGATGAGAAGTTATATGGCTACATTTTTTAATTTTGTGGTCATTCATTGAACATATTTTAGGTAAAATAAAACAAAAAACTGGGCAGATGTGGAATACAGTTCAAGTTTCCTATTTATTACGAATGTTGCAACTAGTGAAAAGGTATACAATTATATGAAATGCTTTGAAATCATTAAGAATAAATCTTTCCTAGAGCTATGCTAGTCAATGTTTAATTAATTAATTTATTTATTTATTTTTCAGTACAATGCAATCAGACATTCCAGGTTCCAATGGACTTTATTAATGGGCATCTTCTCACCTTTGTCACAGTTAGGAGTTATGGTCTTAACTTCAGGAAAACTGGAAAAAAGAAAAAAAAAAAAAGATGAAATTTAGTAAAAGAATATGAGTTCCATTAAATTTTAAGAGACTGGTGAATCTCTTGTCTTAGGCTTCATCTGGCCTGTAAATGCCATTATGCCTGTTTTGAAGTAACCAAGTTCACTCACATGTCATGATTCCATATCAGATGAGGAGCGTATACTTTTCCTACCTTTCTTTTCTATTAATTCTATTTCCACACAAGCAAAATAGATTGTTGAACTTGTGATGATCTATCAATTTTTTGATGAGTGAATGAAGAACTTGGGCGTTCTTTTGGTATGTGCCAAATAGGATAGTATAGTATACAGATGTAGAAATTCTAACAAGCAAATCATATGGAAAGAACAACCTACCTGTCTTTTTGGAGTAATGAACTGTTGCAAATATTTTTTAATTTAAATTGGTTTGTTTCCTATTCAGAGTTTCAGAAGGCACTCATGTGGACAGTCTGTGGGAAAAGCCCTATGTTTTTACCCAGAAATGAAAGGAGTGTTGTAGGAATTGCTATGCATATTCCAAGACTGAATCTTTATAGAGAAGACTGAGTTTGCTTCAGGTCCAGATGGAGAGCTATTATTTTGAAAGTACCAAACATACAGTGTCTGAAAATTTTAGATGACAATATCTTTTCATCACCTCTGAACTGAATGAAAGATATGTAGAAAGGAACCAGGAATGAACCTCTAGTTAGCTCAAAATTATGTGTTAACATCTTGAATTTTTGGTATCACAATGTAGATTTTAATTAAGGTATGTAAAGAACATCTAAGAGGTTACTTCACAAATATTGTTATAACATAAAGATGCAAGAACTTCAGCAGTAGCATTCTAAATAACTTGTCAAAGGTTGCCTAACAAACCAGGAAGACCCAGAACTGAAAATCAAATCTGCTTACAAATCTGTCTTTCCTTTTCTAAAGGAAAAGATTTTCTTCTGATATCCTTCCCTAGTGTAATATATTCTCATTAATTTTAAATAAAAGATAAAAGCTCTATTTTCCTTCATACTGTGGTACAGAATAAAATAAAATAAAATAAAATAAAATAAAATAAAATAAAATAAAATAAAATAAAATAAAATAAAATCTAGAAAGGGAACATAAGATTCAAAGTAATACTTCAGCCACAGGCCTTAGTTGAGCTGTAGAAAATATTGAAAAACATTAGATTAGTGTACCTTCTAATCTTTTAATTTCCTTTTATTTATTTATTTTTTTCCCGGACTTCTTAAAATTCCAGATTCAAATGGTTTGGGGACTTGGTCTCCTGAGTCCAACAAAAAGTTACCATTTCTTTAATAATACTGTGCCTCTAGCCTTCTATGGTGGTTTTACTCAGGTGGGCAGCCGAGCTCCAGCACAGCTGCTCCCTCACCCCCCCCTCCTCAAAGGGGAAGGAGGAGAAAATACGATGGAAAGGGATCAAGGTTTGAGATAAGGATGGGGAGATCGCTCAACAGTTATCGTGACAGGCAAATCAGACTCAGAGTAGGGAGAGAGTACGATTTATTATGTATTATTAAGAAGCTAGAGAAGTGAGAAAGGAAAGAAACCAAAAGTGCCTTACCCTCCATCCACCCTCTTTCACCTCCTCCCTCCCGAGTGGCTCAGGGGAATGGGGGAATGGAGGCTATGGTCAGTCCCTAACGCTTCGTTTCCACCGCTCCTTCTCGGTCACTCTCTGCCCCTGCTCCACGCGGGGTCCCTCCCACGGGATGCCGTCCTTCCCAAACTGAGCCTGCGGGAGCTTCCCACAGGCAGCAGCTCTTCAACAACTGCTCCAAATATAGCTCCATACCACAGGGTCCATCCATCAGGAGCAAACTGCTCCAACCTGGGTCCCCCACAGGCGGCAGCTCCCCCCAGGCTCCCTGCTCCTGTGTGGTCTCCTCTCCACGGGCTGCAGCTCCGGCCTGGAATCTGCCCTGGCGGGGGTCCTCCACAAGCCGCAGCCTCCGTCAGTGTGGGTCCCCCTGCTCCAACGGGGGCTCCTCCCTGGGCTGCAGCATGGAGATCTGCTCCGTGTGGGACCCATGGGCTGCAGGGGGACAGCCTGCTCCACCAGGGGCCTCACCACAGGCAGCAGGGGAACTTGTGCTCTGGCGCCTGGAGCACCTCCTGCCCTCCTTCTGCACTGACCTTGGTGTCTGCAGGGCTGGTTCTCACTCCTGTCTCTCTCTCCCAGGTGCTGCTCCCCAGCAATTTTTGTTTTTCCTTTCTTAAATCTGCTCTCACAGAGGCGCAAACAACATTGCTTATTGGCTTGGCTCCGGCCAGCAGTGGGGCCCTTATCTAATGTGTGGCAGCTTCTAGATTCTTTTCACAGAAGCTACCCCTATGCCCCCCTCCCCCCAAAACCTTGCCACATAAACCCACTACACCTTCTAGTCAAAAACACTTTTAGTTTACATTTAAGTGTTCCTACCAATGAATCACATGCATCTGATTTTCTTAGTTTTTATTTATTCACCCCTTGGGGGAAAAAAAAAAAAAAAAGAAAAAAAAAGAAAAAAAGAATCTCTCTCTATATAGATATACACACATACTGAACTTTGGAGTGAAAAAATATTATTATTGTTATTATTATTATTTTAAAATAATGTTTACTGACTATTTGGAAAAAAAAAGTCAGTGAAAATTAAATATAGTGAAAAATCAGAAGACATTGCATAACTGATCTTCTCAGCTGTATATATCTCCCCTATGGTCTCATTCATTTATGAATCATATCTTGCTTCTGAAAGCCAGATCTGAATTACCTTCAAGACTGTGCTGGAGACCAAGTTTGCACCTAAACTAACTGTCTGGACAGAAATAAGACTTCAGAGACAGACTTGGGGAGAGCTTCCAGCTGCAGAGTATAGAATACCAAAAGGTCATTATGTATAAAACCAAAGATGACTTATTTTTCAGTCTGGTTAAATGAGTCATGCCTCGTCAACATGGGTCCATCATTATGCACATATTATGTCCTGCAACGTTATTACATTGCCAGCTTCAGGCAGGTAAGAGGATCTCATAAAATTCTGTAAGATTCCAACAGTTATGCCTCAAGACACTATAGATCATGCATATGTACAGGACATTTTAGATTATGTTTGCACCTCCAAGATACAGGCAGCCTGGTGCAGACATGCAGATTGTGAGTCTCGATGGAAGTTTTGCCCTTACTTCTTGTCGAACTCTAATCAGTCTTCTAACCTATGTGCTGCCTGCCAATTCCTATATCATTTTGAATATTTGTGATCAGAATTTCTGTCTTACCTAACAACTGATGACAATTCACTTTTTATCCCACAGCCTATGCTGACAAAATTATGAAGTCCTCTTGGAAAGGTTGATGCTTTGCCATTTTTATATGACATCTAGAGTCAAAATTACATGGCCTCTCAATCACAACATAAGGAATGAGAAGAATGCAAAATGGCATTTCTACAAAAAGAAGCCTTTGTAGTAGACATTGTCATTTTCATCACAATTTCTATAATGCTAGGTGTAAGAGGAACTCAGCCATGACTGGTCTTCTGGAAACTATGATAAATTTAAAAATACATCTTTGTAGATGTATCATATGATTTCTGCTGCTTCCAAGAGCACTCTTAATTGCGTATGAATGAGAGTAAGATTTTGAAGGTAATTCCAAACACAAATTAAAATTCACAGCTCTCCATATACAACGATTTCCTTTTCCTTAAAAATTAAAAGTGGTTTGTGATGAAGTTCAATATGATGGGTGCCAATCAATTGATTATGCAAAAATAAACAAGTTTTCTTTCATTTTTTCTTTTTTTTTCTTTTTTTTTTCCCTATAAATATCATATTATCAAAGTAAACACAATTTTAAAAGCATAGAACAGGAAATTAGAAATAGACTATTTGGGACAGGAGTATCAAAAAGAGAGAAGCAGGTTAAGATATGAAGTATGGAATATTTTCTCATTTTCTCATCTAACCTTCTAATCTTGCAAATAATATTCTTGAGGCAAATATGGACAAATAGAGAATCATAACACCAAGATTGGAAATAAAATAAATAAATAAAAAGAAAAAGAAAATATGGAGATAAAAGGAGAAAATATAATTTCAAATGAACCATATTATAAAACATGTCAATAACATTTAAAGTATGAACACAAAAAAGCTGAACATGTTGAAAAGAAACCTGTAAGTTTAGATTTAGTTTCATCACAAGTTAACATCAAGTTTTAGAAGTCTGACCAAGTATGGGAAAGCAGTAGTAAATCAGGAAAGACAAACAGATAAAATGGAAGCATATTGAATAGACTCTTTGATTTTACTAGACTGTTTGCAATAGTAGTAACTACAGTTTAATTGAAGAGCTGTGTGCCCTCTCTAAATTGGTTTCCTTATTATGACTAAAAGAGGCACAAGCAGCAGGCAGAAATCTTCCAGTCAAGGAGACAAAACGTTCTAATGATAGAAATAAGTAGTCTTTTCACTTTTTGCGTAATTAGTTCTTGTATAGCTATAGTGAGGGAACAGAGAGCAAAATTTGAGTGGTGAAGTCTCTTTCATTGATATCAGAACCCATTAAAGATATTCATAAAGATACGAGTGATAAGGACACTAAACACAACAGTGCTAGCATTGTTGGTTCCACATTCATTTCTTATCTGACATCTATTTTAAATTTCATCAGTCTCTGAGATGGAAGTTGTTATTTATTTATTTGTTTTTTTGTTTGTTTTCACCCCCTTTAACCACTAGATATGTATATGCCATGAGGTGTATGAAATCCAAGCTATTTCCTATCTTTTAAAAAATTCCAGAGAATATGCAATAAGCATGTATTTATTAACTGTACCAATTAATATTCAAGCAGAACACAATAACAGTGCTTTGTTTTGTTTTTAATAACTTTTAAAACACTTTTATGTTGATACATAAATAAAATCTTTGTTTTAGAAAAAAACATTTTTTTAACCTAAGAACTGCTTAAACTAACAAAAAAAAATAAAAAAAAAAAGAGGGAAGAAAAGGAAATGATGCATGGCAGTTTATTTCTTTATATTATTAGCAATTCTCTATACTATTCTCTATACTATTAGCAATTACATTATAATTTTAGATGAACCAGTGGAGATATCTTTAGACTAACAGCTACTTCTACTTACAAGTATCAGATGTTATCCATTGTAAGGCAGGGAAACAAACAAAAACAACACCAACAAAAAGGGCAAAAAAACTCACCCTCTTTATTCATGATGGTGGAAAAATGAAGCACTCCAAAACAGACAATTTTAATAGAAGCCAGTATTTGATATAAAAAGTGAACATCAACAAGCTTTCCATCAAATTAATTATCTGAAATTTGGAAATAAATTGCTTGAAATTGTCCAGCTTCTCTGCAGATTAGTGATATCACTACTTGCTTTTCATGTTTAGAATTCAGTGCTAATGATTTATTGCCAACATGAATTTGGAAGTTAGTCTATGAAATCAACACCCTTTTAAGTGACTGGAAAGACCTTTCAATGAATGCCAAATTAGAGGTAATTACTTTTTCTTTGAAATCCTAGAATATTTTCCTGGATTCTGTTACTTTAAATATAACATTTCTATTCTAACATCTACAGAAAAGTATATTCTAAATGTACTGACTTTTATATTATACACCATTTTAACATTTTCAAAATTGATTTTCATGTTTCTGAGGAAGTTCAATAAAGGAAAAGGTACAAGAGAAAAATCATGAGTGAAATGTAAAAGCAAATATTGCAAAATCATGGAAGAATTTGCTGAACTGAAACAAAAATATAGTGGCATGCAGAAAAGAGCAAATTACAGATACACATTAAGACTTCACGCATAAATAATTTTTAAAAAGTATTTTGGACAGAATTTCATGGAAGATTTATTTATTTATTTATTTATTTATTTTTCCTGTTTTATTTTCCTTATCAAAACATTAGAAAATAATGAACAAAACCCAATAGAAATACAAAAAATATTCAGTTATTTAGTTTAAAATTTGAAATGCTTAGGCTTTCAATGTTTTGTCCTTAAAAATAAGTTTATTTTAAAAGTCTAAGTATTTTATCTCTTTTAAAAAAGAAAATGAAAATACTACTTTGACAGCTGCTTCTTACAGGATGTTAATGTACAATAGAACAACAATATTAACATCTTTTAAAAGCAATGTCAATAAAAATGATAGACAGTGATAAGGGAGGAAGTTAATATTGAAGCCAGTGCTTGAAAGCTTAGAGTGAGTGGAAGAAAAACACAATGAAACAATTGTTAACAGACTGAGACTGGCTTGCTCTTCTCTGGCCTTGTGCTGTAATCCCACCACAGCTGAAAAACGAATGTCATGTCATCCTCTCAAATGTTCATTATGAATATATATATATATACGGAGCTGTTTTAATAGCTGTAAAACCTCTTACACCAGATACCTCTGTGAAGAACCTAAATAAAGAGAAGACTCATTTCAGTGAAACTGAATGAGCAACTGCCATCAGATGTGATAGTTGGTGATATAAATCCTGTCACATAGTGAACAAGAATTTGTCAGTACCTGGTGCTATGTGCCCTGGATCCCAGTCAAAGTACCTGATGGACTCAATGGGCCCTTCATGCACAATTTTGCAAAACACATTCAGGGCAAAGGATACCAACTGTGTGGAAGCCTTTATTAGAATTGCTTTACATAGAATTTTGGAATATGTTGGATTTTTTTAATTCCCCGTAGGTAGTCACTATGGGTAAAACTCATCACTCTTTGGAGCAGTTCAGTCAGGAACAACGTTCCTTCTGGCTAACAATTTAAGTTTTTGAGCATTAGGTTTGTTTTGGTTGGTTGGTTGGTTTGGGGAGTGGGGGGGGCATCGGGGGGGGGTTATTTTATTTTTTTTACATCAAGCCTAACTTACTATCAGCCAGGGAAACTACCATGTAGGCCCTGAGGTTTATTCAGAAAACCACACAGCATTCAGACAGCCTGAAGTGTCACTATCTTAAATAATCTCTGCTTTTGCTCTCTAGTTATGCTCTCTCGTCTTTCTTAGTGGACTTAACACTGATGCAAAAAGAAGAACAAATCTCATTCTTTGTATCTGAGAAATAGTAAAAAAACCCACACATTTTCAAGTATTTGATACAAGAAAACACAACCCATGTTTTTCATATAGAGCACAGATATCTCGTCATAAAGAAAACATGTTTCTTTTCCTTCTCATCTTCTCCATCCCAACAAGCATGGATAATTTATGAAGTTTATTGCTTTAGTAGGATGAGTTGGGTAACAAATTGCCATCGTGTGCCCCCTAGTGCTGTAGAAATGTGTATCTGCTTTCCATATGGACAGCGCTGCTGAGAGCAGGTTGTTTTGTTTAAGTTTGGACCTTATCACCAGCAAGGAGGATCAGGTGAGTATTTCTTGCCACTCTTAAGCTCTGCCTCCTTTAAGGGTGAGCTGGTTATTTCATTTGCAGCTCACATTCTGTGACTTTCCTACAGAGACCACTGCAATCTCTGAACAGCAGGAGATGCATTGTAATGGAGAAGGAATGAAAGTTCTGTCCATAACCTCTATTATTTTTTCCTTTTTTAATATAAGAATCTTTCTTAATCTTTTCCTTAAAGATATTTTTAAGTATTGCTTTTATTTTCTTTTTTATTTCTCAATTTGTGCAGCCTTTCAAAGCTCATCGTTTATGGCAATAACATTTCTCTATTAGCTGGGATCTCTTACTCTACATTCTTTTTATTTATAACAATAATAATGACAAAACAAAAGAAGCAGCTGCTCAATTGCAGTAAATTATCTGGCTTTCCATGTTCTGTTCAGAGTAAAAATAGCTGAAGTTTATTTCATAAAGTGCATGTTTTCAGGATATAGCCTGTCCAACAAGAGTATTGCTGAAAGACAGAATATAACCTTTGTTCTTTCATGGCTGGTTTGAAGTGCTCAACTACTTTCCCATAATTTTCTGCAATTTCTGGCCTCTAGTTTCTGTAAGTCTTATATGACCAATTAATTAGAAAACAGAGAACCACTTGAAGAAACAAGTAATTTATAATGAAAGGTTCACTTCTGCAATTTGCAGTGTTATTGGATGCTCTTGGAGTAGTTAACTCAAAAAATACTGATGTCTGTTCCCCTGAGAAGCTGCTTTTTTGAATTTGACCTCTAAGAGTAAAAGAATCCTCACAGAATAAGTCAGGGCTAGGCTAATATTAGAGCATCTCTCTGCAGAGAGGTGCAGGTGTAGGTTTTTCAGTGCAGCCACCTGTAAGCAAGTTACAATTTTCAAGCTGCCTACTGGAGCTGGGTTTAGACCCAGTTAGTATAGAATCATAGAATCATAGAATATCCGGAAGTTGGAAGGGACCCATAAGGATCATCAAGTCCAACTCTTGGCACCGCACAGGTCTGCCCAAAGTTTAGACCATGTGACTAAGTGCACAGTCCAATCGCATTTTAAATTCAGACAGGCTTGGTGCAGTGAAGAAGTATAAGAAATATACTTTCTTATATAAAGGCTTGTTTTTGTGCCAGAGCATACTATACAACCTTTTATGCTGCATTAGATATCACTTTACACAGCATTTTTTTTTTATTTTTTATTTTTTGGTGAACTTGTCAAGCCTTCTTGGGCACAGAAGGTCTTATTGTATACATATGCATTAAAGTAAATGATCTCCAGCTACTGAAGAGTGTGGATCAATATCCACAGGCCAACTGTTTGTTCTTCCACTTATCTTTACCATGGCTGTAATTTTAGTACTTGGAGGTGAAAGCAGGTCACGAGGCAGATACATACTGCACTTAAAATAGGATAGATGGATAAAAAATGATGTGAGTTTGAATAGCCTATAATTCAACTGAATTGATGGACACTTCTGAGACAGAATAACTAGTCTAGGTGGAACTGTCTTAGAATATACAGGTCTTAAGAATTCTACTATGTTTTAGGAAAAGTATCTCCTGAAAGCATCAAATATTTTAGCTTATCACATACATATCAATAATAAAAATAAAAATAAAATAATTATTTCATAAACAGAGAACAGTCACCTTTTACAGACTGAATACTCCAGGCTGCTGTTGGGTGATGACTGGTTAGTTTGGGATTCAAAACTTAACCCTCAGAACTATATAGGTGGACTTTTTCTAAGCATGATTTTTCTTATTTCACTATTATCCCCAAATTAATGACAGGTTTTAAGCCAGTAAGTTTCAAAAACTGTGATAAGACCATTGTTGACTTTTAGGTTTTCATTATTTACTCTTTTCTCCTCTTGTCCTTGAGATGAACCTGCACAGATAAGACACAAACAGGCCTGATTTATTTAACAGTGGACAATGCATTAATAGTCATGTGTGATTCAAGACAAAATTCACTTGGAGATAAAACCAAATGTGAAATATTGAAGTTTGCAAGTTTTATATATTTTGAAATGAATCCTTTAGGAAAGAACAAGAATTGTTTTCAGAATTAGTTTACGGAAAGCTGGGGGGAAAAAAAAAGTAGATGTAGAATAAAGACATTTCACGTGAAAACAGTGTATTTCTAACCAAAATGTTCAACTGAAAACTGACATAAACTTATTAAAACCTAGAATTAAAAATCCCATCCTGCTGCCACTGAAAAGTTAATCAGTGTGAATTAGTGTGAAGCTAATCCTGGATATCAGGATTTTCCCACCAATAAGCTCTGTGGTATATAAAGTAGACCCTACAGTAGCACATCTATGCTTTACATGCTAAGACTTGAACCTATATGAACCATTTTAATGTTAAAAAAAAAAAAAGAAAGAAAGAAAGAAAAGAACTACAATAATCAGCATTTAAGTTAATATAAGAGCATGAAAGGATCTATATAATCATCTACTTAGTGGAAGCTGCTTCCACAGTAATTCTTGGTCAGCATTGGCTCTTCTGGTCTCTTGTAAAGCAACAAAATTCACTACTTAAATGAAAAAAATGTGTTCTTTTTTTTTCAATCAGCTGAAAAAAAAATTATAGTAGATATAGTTCATTAGTTCATAAGTTTCAATAACTTTGCAAAATAAGCTCAGTTCAAGAGAGCTTTCAAATCTGTAAATAAGCATATGACAACAATGAAGACATTAAAATTGAATTTCAAAAAAAAAAAAAGTTCTTACTCTTACTGCTTTACTTTGATGTTTTGCAATGAGGTGCAGAAAGCTAATAGCCAACTGTTAAGGTTCTCAGTAAAGTTTTGATGCTAGTTCAGCAATGCAGAACAACATTAGTATGAAAATGTTGGACAAATATTTTTAGAAGAAAAAAAGCACACACATTTTCAGGACAATACTAGTATGAAGGTATTGGACAAATAATTTCAAAGTTCTTTCAGTATTGTACCAGTTTATATTAAACTGCTCAGTGTTAAAAAATGATTGTAACACTAATGAGCCCACGTTTCTCAGATACTCAGAACTTCCAGCACAGCAACTGTTTAATGCTTTTTTTCCCCACCCATTAGTCTAAGCAAAACTGCATGATACATTACCACTAGTAAACAGCTGAATACTTGAAAAAAGAAGAAAAAAAAAAGTCACTAAAAGTATTTCTACAATTAAACTATTTTAAGGACTTTCCTAAGATGGTTCTGCACAGACTAAATGATTGGAATGATTGGTTGCCCCTAGCTGACAGTCCCGTCACACTAAGAAGAAAAATACGTTCTAAGAAAATCAGTAGATACCTTTATTTATTTACTTATTTATTTTTGCTTTTTATTATATATATATATATTTATATATAATTTCTACTTGTTTTGCATAGGACAGGGATAAGTATCCTTTGGGGCTTCAGCATATCTGTTTCAGGTGATAGGTCTTAAGAACATGTGTTGAAAATTGGACAATTAACTTTATAATGAGGAAACATGGTTAAAAAATAAAATAATAATAAAAAAGGCAATTGAGACCAAAGGAAGAAAGTTTTTAGAAACTATAATGTCAGATTGAGCTGGACCGTTGCCTGGAATGTGTCTCTGCTCAAAAATTAGCTTAAAAAATTGAAGTGAAGATAGAATTGAAAAAAAATGGTCATCCATCAGAGAATGATTTTTTTCTACATTTATACTGTTTCCAAGTATGTACTTTTGAAATCTCAGAGGATGTGTCAGGATATAGTATCATTTTAAGACAATCACAGAGGAAAGAAATTTGACATTTGTATCTCAGATTCATCTATAAAACTTACCTTTGAATGCTTTTTCAAGATTTGTAAAATATTTTTTTTTGTTCTTACTTTTTGTTTTCAAACATAGCTTGTGACTTAATTTCTAACTTTAGTTTTGAGTTTCATGCGTTCTGTGTTTTTTTCCCTCTCTTCCCACATTCCTCTCTAACTTACAAGTTTTAGTGATTCCAATTCAATAGCTAATAAGAGCGGTAGTAGTAAGAAAGTAAGAATAAAAAAGCCTCCCCCCCGCCTTTTTTTTTTTTTTGGGGGGGGGGGTGTAAATTCACATATGTTTTATTGCTCCTAACTGTGATCAAATAAAGAAGTAAGCAAGAGTTTCTGGTTTTAGGATGATGGGGTTTAATCTAAAAAAATAAAAAAAAAAATTTAAAAAAATGTGTTTTCTCAACCTAAATATACACATTACAATATTGGCAAAAAAAAAAAAAAAAAAAAAGTTTACACCTCTTAAATCACAAACAAAACAAAACAAACAAACAAAGAAAAACAGAAAGCCTATCCTTTGAGCTTATCTGTGTGCTAACAGCTTTCTAGATTAGCAGATGTTATGCTATTTATTGTGTACCTGTTCTCTATCCCAGCTAGAACATTTCTGGATTTAACTATTTGGCAAATCTTATCTCTAAAGTTAAATTGGCTAACATGTTGATTTCCCTTCTAAGTTAGCTAAGAAAAGGAAGGGACAGTGAATATCATATTAGCATGTGAAACTCCAAACTCAAAATAGTTGCTATATCCTTAAGTTTAATAGTGTCATTTGGATACCTGCGTTTCTGTGTTTTGTTACTGCTGTTTTATTTAAATCTTCATGAATTCATTTTATTGTTCATATGAATAAGTGAACTTTGTTTGTAGGTGTCTTGCTCTGACAGTCATAAAGTAACATTTCCTTACTATTTTCGCATACTGTAGAAGTGAGGTTGTTGGTCAGCCTCTGCCTCTAGCTTTGTCAGGTGTCTTTTGAGGGCATCCCTGCCCCTCAGCATACTGAATGATCCTCCCAGTTTGGTATTGTCCACTCTCTGAAGGTGCTTTCCATACCTTTGTCCAGGACATTGTTGAAGATGATAAGCATTAACAACCCGTAAGTTACACCAGTAGTCTGGATACTGGTGAAGAATGTGCCACAAACCATAGAGTCCAGTGGTCCAGCCAGTTTTTCACCCACAATGTAGTTCACCCATACAATTATACTGATCTTTTTCTTCTTGGGATAGTGTTGCTCTCCCTAGGCTCTGCCACTAAGTTTTATTTTATTAGGAAGCCTGATGGTAGATCTTGCCTATGAAGAAGACTTTGTGCATGTTGGTCTTTTACACGTCCCTCATCATAGAACTGACTGCTTCATTCTCAGTGAACCCACATTTTCTTTCTGTTTTCCTTTTGTAACCCATTCTTGTGGTTTAACTTGGCAGGCAGCTAAGCACCACACAGTAGTTCATTCCCTCCTCCCCCACAGACACATACAAATCCACCCCAGTGGGATGGAGGAGACAATTATAAAAAAAGGTGACACTCGTAAGTTGAGATAAAGACAGTTTAATAGGACAAAAAATTAAAGGAACAATAATAATTATTATGACAATAAAAGAATATACAAAACAAGTGATGCACAATGCAATTATTCACCACACACAGATCAATGTCCATCCCATCCCAGAGAAGTAATAGCACACCCCATACTGGATAATTTCCCCCTGATTTTATTGTTCACCATGATGCCATATGGTACGGAACATCCTTTGGCCAGCCTGGGCCAGCTGTCCTGGCTGTGACCCCTTGAGCTTCTTGTGTACCCCCAGACTCCTTGATGGCAGGGCAGCATGAGAAGCCGAAGAGTCCTTGACTTAGAGTAAGTACTGTTCTGCAACATCTAAAATATTGGTGTGTTATCAATAGTATTCTCATCCTAAATTCAAAACATGGCACCATACCAGCTACCAGGAAGAAAATTAACTCTGTTCCAGCTGAAACCAGTGAAAAGGCAACAAGTCCCTCTTGTCTTTCACATACCTCCACAGTTTCAAATCTACTTAATCTTTATTTTCCTAATTATATTCTCATATTCCTGAACAGTGTTTTTGCATTCTTGCTGTACAGCCTGTTCTTTCACCTCCTCCAGGCTTCTCTTTTGTATTTAAACTGCCAGGAATTCTCCATTCAGCCAGCATGGCCTTCTGCCATGTCTGCTCTGTTTCCTTCAGAAATTATGTTTAAAACGTAATTTTTCATATTCATTATGAGGTTGTCCTTGATTATCAGCTAGCTCTTCTGGGCCCATTTCTTGTTCAGAAAAGTATACCAGGGTGTAATTCTTACCAGTTTCCAAAATAAACTGAGATCAACTTTCCCACAATCAGTGAGCTTTGTTCTGCTGCTTACTTGACTCATTTGCTTCAGAAACTTACAGTCTTCAAATCATGACAGCCAAGTGGCTTTCAATGAATCATCAGGTCTCTGAGCAATTCTAACTTATTCATGAGTACCTGATCTGGCAGAGCACCTCCTATAACTAGCCCATCCAACTTGTACATCAAAGAGCTGCTGCCTGACATGCCAAAAATATGTACTGCTTTTGCACCCTACTGTGCTGCTCTCTGAGCAGATGTTGGGATGGTAGAAGAGTCCACTATCAGAATCAATAGGACTTCTCTCCTTTTTTACTTTTTCCTTTTTTACTTTTTTTTTTTTCTCTGCAAACTGGCATATAGGTTTGATTAACTTTTCTTTAAAATATGCTTTTAGAATTAAAAATAAAAAATAAAAAAAAATCAGACTTCAACTATAAAATTATTTCAAATTATTACAAATAAAACAATCAACAAGAATATGAGATCTGATCATCTGTATATTAAAATCCTGGCAATGTCTACCTTAGACATGTCTTTCCCATTGTCAGCTCCCTGATAAGGGTTGAAAAAATGCTTTGCTTCTGAACACGGTATTCTGAGCTTAAGATCTGTATTAAAATATGTATACTATGCCACAGTAAGAGAGCAAAAAAAATGGAAAACATCTCTGTAATAGCAGGAAAGTTTTTAGGTGTCTATGACAGTATTTTGTGGTGTCCAAAGGGAGAATAAAGGTCCAAATTCTTCTTTTGTTAGAGCTTAAGTTGTGGAACTCCTGGTAAGATTCATTTCTGATTGTGTTTCAAACTGCATTATATGTTGACATTTTTACCTGCTTGAACAGGCTCAGACCAAAAAGTGAATGCCTGTCAGAATCTTACAGTCTGGTACTTCAACAAGGTGAAGAAACCTGGAAAGTTAAAATTGATCTGTGTGGTCTCTGGAGTAAACCTAAAATTGTGAATATCACAAGGCACTTGAGGAACAGTTAATTTGTGTCTTGAACACCGTGAGGGAAAATTAGAAAGATGGTACAAACTGTACACACTTCTCAGTGTCCAAAAGTATTATTCCTTTCCATTTACCCTGATACTTGTGCTATTCGTGCTTCATCCGTGATATCGACATTGCTAATAGCAAGAAAAATCTGCTTCAACCCCAAAGAAGGACATGAGGTTCCAGAGTAGTCTGCTACAACAGCTATCGGATTATTCTCGCAATGATTTGCATTGCAAGGTTCTCTTCCTGGACAGAAAAAAAAAAAAAAAAAAGAAAGAAAGAAAAAAAAAAAGTAACCCAGAAGAATCTTCTCTGGAGGATTTCTGCTGATACAAAACAAATCACAAATTTATAGCAGAAACACTCACTTTAAGGATTTTTTTTTTTTTTGAATATTTGCTCTCTAACCATCAGGTCCTCATTGACTTTCTCTCCTTCTTCAATAGCAATGGAAAATAAATAACTCAAACCAGATGCCGGATGTACTAAGTATTGCAGACTACTAGTGTTTTTTTTGTGTGTGTGTGTGTTTTGTTTTTTTTTTTTGGTTGGTTGGTTGATTTTTTAGGGAGGAATAGGGGAGTAGTTTGGTTGACAATCGTCAGTGGAGAATTTTGTAATCATTTGAGCTCTCTTTCTTTTATCTGATTTCTTTTTGCTTCTCCAAAATTAACTGTTGAATCTTAGTCATGGACTGTTATTTACAAAGTTCCTGTAAGGAAGAATTCTACGAGAGACCTCCATTTGCTAATGCTTTCTATTTCCTTTAAAGCACAGCAAGGCATAAGTTATACATAAGGGAGAGGACAAGGTAGAGTTTACTTTAGCATGTGCAGGATATGTTACCTTGAGTGGTGCCCTTAACATTGTGTTTTTTTTTTTTTTTTAAGGTACTCATGCACTTATGTTTACTCTTGGGAAAAAGCATCATAAGCAAGAAACTAGCATTTGCATTAATTTCGGTTCACCAATGATCACATGCAAAAAGTTATTCAAAGTGACAAAACTCAAGTGTTCAGAGCATTTATATTTTTAATTTACTTTATTATTCAGATACATCAAGAAAGCACAAGTAGAGTTGAAAAACAAACAGACCAAAAAAAAAAAGTGTCCAGGGAGCTGGGCAGTGGACGGAATATTTCAGGATTAACATCTTGTTTCCAGCTCAGGAGCTGGCCAGTTACATGAATCACTTGACCTCGTTTTGCCTTGAATTCATGTCTCTATTGCAAAATAGCTACCTTCACAAATAGCAGACTTGGAAACCTTTAGCTGTTAGTAGGATACTATGAAACAATACCAATCATTCAAGATTAACAGGCACTATTTTCAAAGGAAAATATTTTTGGGATTGTTAAAAATAATCCTAGCCGTATGGGAAAGCAAGAAGACAAAACAGAGTCCTTATATCCCCATCAAGTTGGGGAAAGCAGATGAAGTTTTGGGGTGATTCATCATGGGTTAGAGTTGTCAGTGACATGACGGAGATGTGTTTGCAGGAGGTCTTAAGTGTGGAAAGTCTGCTGTGTGTAAACTGTTCCCATAAGGAAGGATTCCATGTTCATTTTGCAGTACTGGAGAGCATCCAGACTACCCCAGATTTCTGAGACATTGGAGGGAGTGGTGTGCTGGACTCACAGCAAAAGGGGAACATAGGATAGGAAGGAAGAGATTCATCTCAACTTGAATCATCTAAAGTTTAGGCTTTGACTATAACTAATCTGCTAGGCTTCTGCTATAATAAATACCATGAGACTAGTACTTCCAGACAGAGACTCTGAGCATTTGTTTTTGGGTAGTTGAATAACTTACACTGATTTTGGTATGGTGAAATTGGGTGAAATGAACTGCAGTGGGTGTAAACATTTTAGAAGCTAACTAGAATGCTTTTATATTCAGTCATGGTGGCAATGGGGTAAGATTTTTGTGAGGATAAGCTGTTTTGACAAGAACTTCAATGAAGTATTACTAAAGTTCAAATGATAAATGATTCAAATAAAATATTTCTCAAGTCATTGTAATGATATTTTAAATTCATAAGTAATGCAAACAAAATGGCATTTATAACAAATGAATTTAGGTTCACCATAAGTATAATGAAATATGTGCATACTGAATTACACTCTAAATGGAGATTTTTAAGGATAACATCTTCTATCTCCTCTTTTACATCTGTTGGGCACCTGGTTTGGTTTTGCCAAAGAGTTTGTATGTAGAGAAAAAATAAAAAAAAAATTGTCCTATGAAAACTCTTTAACAACAAGTAATATTAGAGTTGCCTTTGAGTTAGTGTTTAAGTGAACATGTGATGTTAGAAACAATATTAGTGTGATTGGTCAGTCTGACAAGAAAAAATGAACTGCCAAGTAATTAAGCTTTTAAGTAATCAATCTCAATCTAATTTCATGGTCAACACTTTCTTTTGCCTGTTTTACTATGTTGTACTGTTTTGGTTCACATATGATTTTCTGGGTTGCATCTTGTTGGCAGTTCATAGTAAATTTAGGAGCTTGTCTTGCTTAATTACTCTAATGGGTAAATGATCACTATAATAGCAGATTTTTTTAAGAATTATTTCTAGACTGGATGATGTTGTATTTTGTGTAATTTCATTTTATACATTTTCTATTCCCTAGTCTTCAACGATAGTCTCTGGTGTCCTCAGTATTAATAATGGAGGATATTTTTTGACATTTATAAGGTCAACATACAGAATCAGTATACAAAAAATTCTTGTTCCAGCTCATAACTTACTGAAACAGTTGTTCAAGATGTCATCTGTGAAGTCTTTTTTTTTTTTTTTTTTTTTTTCCTGTGGAATTTGTAGTGACACAGATGAATTTACTCAAACAATGTCAGAAGAGATCCATCATATGATGAGATTCAGCAAGGTTAATTGCTGGGTCCTGCACTTGGGTCACAACAACCCCATGCAAAGCTACAGGCTGGGGGAAGAGTGTCTGGAAAGCTGCCTGGCAGAAAGTGACTGGGAGTATTGGTTCAATAGCCAGATGAATATGAGCCAGCAGTGTGCTCAGTTGGCCAAGAAGGCCAGCAGCCTCCTGCCTTGAGTACTGTGTTCAGTTTTGGGCCCCTCACTACAAGAAGGACATCAAGGTGCTAGAGCATGTACAAAGCGGGACAATGAAGCCGGTGAAGGTTTGGAGCACAAGTCTTATGAGGAGTGGCTGAGAGAACTTGGGTTGTTTAGCTTGGAGAAAAGAAGGCTTGGGAGAGACCTTACTGTACTTTACAATTACCTTAAAGGAGACTATAGTGAGGTGGAGTTCGGTTTCTTCTCCTAAGCACCGAGTGATAAGACAAGAAGAAAAGGCCTTAAGTTGTGCTAGAGGATGTTTAAGTTGGATACTAGGAAAAATGTTTTCACTGAAAGGGTTGTGAAGCATTGGAACAGGCTGCTCAGGGAAGAGGTTAAGTCACCATCCCTGGAGGTCTTCAAAAAACATATAGATATAGAGTTTAGTGGCATTGTTTAATGGTGGAATTGGCATTGCCAGGTTGAAGGTTGGAGTAAATGATCTTAGACATCTTTTCCAACTTGAATTATTCTGTGATTCTATATATCTATGCGTAGGCTTACATACTTTTATGTTTTAATCCAATATTTTGTCATATTCTTTTGGATGCATGCACATATGGAAATATTATTGTTTCTCTATAAGCCAGTACTATGTGAATACCTACATGTGGAATATTATTTAAATTGTAAATATTAATATTAATAAAGCATCCTGTAAACAACAGTTAATGTGTTTGAGGCATTATTATCCACTGATACCCTGCTCTGGTCTCTGCTGTTGGAGAGTTTATTGAAGTAATGATGGTTCCTAATTTTATTTATCAGTATTTGCTCTTAGTGTTATATAGAATTATAGAATACTGTGGGAGACCATGTCAAAGGCCTTGCTGAAGTCTAGGTAGACTACAACAGCTTTTCCCTCATCCACCAGGTGGGTCCCCCAGTCATAGAATGAGATGAAGTTGGTCAGGCAGGACTTGCCTTTCATGAACCCATGCTGACTAGGCCTTATCCCCCAGTTGCCCCGCATACCGCATATGCTGCATGGTTTCATTCAAGATGACCTTTTCCATCACCTTTCCAGCCACCAAGGTCAGGCTGACAGGCCTGTAGTTCCCCGGCTCCTCCTTACGACCCTTCTTATAGATAGCCATCATATTAGCCAGTCTCCAGTCATCCAGGACCTCTCTGAAAGCAGCCCAGCAATCACATCTGCCAGCTCCCTCAGTAGCCTTGGGTGGATCCCATCTGGCCCCATGGATTTGTGAGAGTCCAGGTGGAGCAGCAGGTCTCTAACTGTTTCCACCTGAACTGTGGGGGTTTCTTCTGCTCTCCATCTCAGACTTCCAGGTCAGGAGGCTGGGTATGCCAAGGATAAATGGTCTGACTAGTAAAGACAGGTGTAAAGAAGGCATTAAGAACCTCAGACTTTTCCTTATCCTCAGTAGTCATGTTTCCCCTCTGTGTCCACTTAAGGATGGAGATTCTCCTTGACCCTCCTCTTACCACTAGTACATTCATAAAAAATAAAAAAATAAAAAATAAAAAAAATTATCCTTGACCATAGTGGCCAGGTTGAGCTCTTGATGGGCTTTGGCCTTCCTAATTTTTTTCTCTGTATATGCTGGCAGCTTCCTTGTACTGTCCCTGAGTTGCCTGCCCCTTCTTCCATCAGACATAAACTTTATTTTTCTCCTGGACACTCAGCAAAAGTTCCTTGTTTAGCCACGCCAGTCTTCTTCCCCGTTGGCTCATCTTATGGCACGAGGCGACAGACTGCTCCTGCACCTTTAAGACTTCCTTCCTGAGGAGCATCCAGACTTCTTGGACTCCTCTGCCCTTCAGGACTGACTCCCAAGGGACCCTCCCTAGCAGCATCCTGAACAGCTCAAAGTCTGCCCTCTGGCAGTCCAAGGTAGCAGTTTGACTGACCCCCCTCCTGACTTCACCAATTTTTATGGTCATTCTGCACAAGACACTTCCTGACAACCCCTCTGGCATTTTCATTATCCATGTGAGTCAGGAAGCTCTCTTCCATGCACTCCAGGAACCTCCTAGACTGCTTCCTCTGGGATGTATTGTATTTCCAGCACATGTTCAAGAAGTTGAAGTCCCCCATGAGAACAAGCACTGGCAATTTCATGACTTCACCAGCTGCTTATAGACCACCTCATCCATCTCTTCATCCTGGTTTAGCAGTTTATAACAGAATCCCACGAGGGTGTCCGCCTTGTTGGCCAACCCCCTAATCCTTATCCATAGGGACTCTACTGTATCATTCCCAACCCCGAACTCAACAACATCAAAACACTCTCTAATATAGAGGGAGCCACACCACCACTCCTCCATCGTTGCCTGTCCTTTCTGAAGAGCTTGTAGGCATCTATTGCAGCACTCCAGTCATGGGAGTGGTCCCACCACATTTGAGTGATGGCAACTAGGTCATAGTTTGCCTGCTGCACAATGGCTTCCAGCTCTTGTGAGACCCCACTTGGAATACTGCATGCAGGCCTGGGGCTCCCAGCACAAGAAGGATGTGGAGCTCTTGGAGTGAGTCCAGAGGAGGGCTGGAACACCTCTCCTATGAAGATAGGTTGAGGGAACTGGGCTTGTTTAGCTTGGAGAAGAGAAGGCTCCAAGGAGACCTCATTGCGGCTTTCCACTACTTGAAGGAAGTGTATAAACAGGAGGGGGAACGCCTGTTTATTTGTGTTGATAGTGATAGGACAAGGGGGTATGGTTTTAAACTAAGACAGGGGAGATTTAGGTTAGAAATTAGGAGAAAGTTTTTCACTCAGAAGGTGGTGAGACACTGGAACAGGTTGCCCAGAGAGGTTGTGGATGCCCCATCCCTGAAGGCATTCAAGGCCAGGCCGGATACGGCTCTAGGCAGCCTGCTCTAGTGGTTGGCAACCCTGCCCAGAGCAGGGGGGTTGAAACTAGATGATCTTTAAGGTCCTTTTCAACCCAGGCCATTCTATGATTCTATGATTCTTCCTGTTTGTTGCCCATGCTGCGTTCATTAGTGTAGATGCACTTCATTTGCCCTGTTGCCCTCACCCCCAACCCTGGCATTGCTATATATGTAACTTTCATTGCCTTCAGATATCCTCTTGAGTCTTATGTATATTTCTGCCTACTGATATAATCTATTTGCTGTGGGTAGTGTTTCATACTTACCTGAGCAATCTATCCGTATATATTTTATCCTATCTATAGCTAAATCTTACTGTTTTTTGGACTCTGTGTATGATACAGAGAGTGGATATAGACCCATATATGAAGTGTTTTGTTTGTTTGTTTGTTTGTTTTAAGAAAGAAAAACTATGCTAATTACTGTTGTAAAATATATCAATTTTTTAATAAGCATTAATCCACTCTTTTTATGTTATAAAATATAGGTTTACCAATATTCTATTAGATAAATCTTACAAACTTTACAGTTAGGTTCTTTCTTCTTCTTCTTATTATTATTTTTACTTTTTTATAACTTTTGTTTGTTTGTTTGTTTTATTCTGGATCAAATGTAAAATGTAAAATTAAATAATCTCCTTCAACTTCTACTCCTCAGAGATCATATATTAGATCTGAATTTAAAGGATAAAATGCACATTGTCGTTTCAAAAATATTTTACACTTATCTGACAGGGTTAACCCATACTGTTAAGAATTAATGTTAAAACAACCACATTTTCAATGTGAATTTCAAAATCAAAGTAAAGAATGCAGTTGAGAGAAAAGACGGTAGAAAAATTAAATGAATTAAAGAATGAGATTTTCTTTGGTGGCAAGCAGGAGATCTTTTCGGTATTATAATAAAAAAGCCCTACATCCTGATGTAAAAAATGAAAATCAAATGAAACCATTTAATTTAGGATGAAACAACAAACAAATCTTGCCTTTACCAGTCACAAGAATGAGTCTGAAGTTTGAATGTATTATGAAGTGACTTTTATAACTTCAAACAGATGAATGTTAAGCATTTATTAAAATATGCATAAACTTCATTTCATTGTCCTTTGAATAATAAAACCAATAACAAAACACTAAATCCCTGTGAGCAAAGACTGAAAAATCAAGCTTACCTGTTGTCGTATATTTTACTGGTTCTTAACCTGTTACAGAAAACAAACAGACAAACAAAAAATCCACAGGGAAATCTCTCCAGAGTATTCATATGAAAAAACAGTTTGTATGATCATACCTCTTTTGACCAGTTGATAAGACTTTATATTCCCTCAGGAAGGTCAAGAGCAGCTGGTTATATATTTACCATTTGCTACCATATTTCCAGTCTTCACTTCAGCCCATAGAATACCCAATTCAAGCTACTGATAAATTTTAAAAGGTAACGATAATGGAGCATTCTCGTAGGAAAACCATTGCATATTTTAATAGATCTCATCAGAGACTCCAACTTATATCTCATCCTTTATTAATTTCATACTATTAATTATCGTGATCTCTCTTAAGTATTTAATTTTTTCTTCCTCTGAATTTTTATTTCATTTGAATAAATGGAGATTTCTTTAAAACATTTCTGCAGACATTGTTCAGCTAAAATAAGTACAAAATATCAAAAAAAGTGTGAAGTTACTAGGTCAGTTCTGTGATTCTTTTCTCACATGATAAAAGAAATCAACAGGTTTGACTTAGAATAGCAGGAGCCTAACAAGATGTGGCCCAGTAACAGCCAAGAATGGCTTCTTACTTTGGAGCATAACACTCCCTTTCTCTGCTGTATGAACATGGTTTTACGCCTTTTTGGCTAAAGATCATGTGGTAGCCATTGCCGTCCACTGTTCTCTTTCACTTAGTAGTCACTCGATATGAGAGCAGTATGCATGGGTTACAAAAACTAGTTATCATTAAAGTTCATTATAGTAAACAGAGAAAACTGTAAAGTCAGAGAACACATGGCTAGATATTCAAAACTATTTCCCCACCTAAACAGACAAATATCTGGATTGGGAAAGGATCAGACATTTTTATCCTATTTGTACTAAATACAGTCTGAAAGTATGAAGAATTCTATTAAAGACACTGAGACCATCTGTGGAATAAGGATTTGTCTATAAATTTATAAAATTATAAATTGTCTATAAATCTATAAATTTATTACTAAAACTGTACTTCTCACCATCTCCAAACAATAAGGGCACATATAGTTGCACTCTTTGTCTATTCCTTGGCGTGGAACAAATGATTAATGTGTACAATATTATCTCAAAACAAATTATTTTATTACATCTGCTTAAAAGCCACTGAACAAAAAAAAAAAAAAAAAGGTCATTTTTTTAACCATGTCAATGGTCAATGTTTTAATCATGCATCGTTTAAAGGTGTTTTGTACTCACGCATTCATACTCAAGGCCTTGCACGAGACTGGAGAGAACCAGTTTTTCCTTATGATGCTGTTTCATCTGCACCTGGTTGGATGAACCCCCCAGTGTTTTACACCAATTAATATCATGAATAATGTTTCTGCCCTTACTAGACCTCTCATTGGAAATCTCTCCTGATTTTCAGACTCCTGTATGTGTTTTATTTTTAGCTGACATTAATTTGAACTCTGCACCCGCACCTTTCCACTTAGCCTATATGCCTTGCATTTTGTTGGTGAACAGCAATTGTAGCTAGCATTGCAGCACGTATTCTATGTTACAAGCCTTTTTTTTTCCTTCTTCTTTTTTTTTTTTTTTTCTTTCCATAAGCTTTGTCTGGGTCGTTGTAATTCAGTAATTGATACCTAATAGCTTTTTTTTTAAAAAAAAAAAAAAGAAGGAAAATATCATATAATTTTCTTTATCCTGCTGCCAGCTTTTAGTTGTAGAAATGTTGTTTTACTTGATTACAAGATGCAATCTCTGTAAAATAGGCAGCAGATGATTTTGAACATATTTGATGACTCTCAGATCTAAAATTGCTGCTGGGTAGCTGCATATATATGAGTAAAAAATATTCTAAGACACATTTATATTCATTATAAACTATTTTTAAAAGATACAGTGGGAAATTAATCTTAAAATCTGATTCAGGTTTAACAGAATGATACAGGATCATTTTCAGAAGAAGTGGATTAACATTAAAGCATTTTACTATCTTATTATCTAATGTTATATATAAAGTTTTATAACCATCAGCTTAGCGTTTTAAAGATCCTTAATACAGTTATAATAAAATTGACTACTGCAGATAATTTTATGTTCCATTATTTAAAAAAAAATAAAAAAATCTGTGCTGGTAAATCAGTCAACTTTTAAACTCTTAATAAAAGGAAAAAAGCCTATGTTTGGATAGTATTTTGTTGTAAGTACAGTAATATAATGTGGTTGATTGCAGTATTTAAATTGAATATTGATTTTAACTTTAACTGGTTTCTTTTTCTTTCTTTCTTTCTTTCTTTCTTTCTTTCTTTCTTTCTTTCTTTCTTTCTTTCTTTCTTTCTTTCTCTTTTCTTTCTTTCTCTCTCTCTCTTTTTCTTTCTCTCTCTCTCTTTCTCTCTTTCTCTCTCTCTCTCTTTCTCTCTCTCTTTCTCTCTCTTCCTTCCTTCCTTCTTCCTCCCTCCCTCCCTCCCTCCCTCCCTCCCTCCCTCCCTCCCTCCCTCCCTCCCTCCCTTCCTTCCTTCCTTCCTTCCTTCCTTCCTTCCTTCCTTCCTTCCTTCCTTCCTTCCTTCCTTCCTTCCTTCCTTCCTTCCTTCCTTCCTTCCTTCCTTCCTTCCTTTCTTCCTTCCCTCCTTCCCTCCTTCCTTCCTTCCCTCCTTCCCTCCTTCCCTCCTTCCTTCCATCTTATTTGCTAAATTAATTATTGGGTTTATGCATTTCCTGATAGTTCCATTAAAGAAATTAGTATCAAATACTTGCTGTTGTTGCAATACATCGTTTTATTGCAATACATCATTATTTTGTTTTTACAGTTATATGAAAAGAGACTTGTTTTAGTTTTATCATCCTATGAACAATAAATAGATGATTCATTTAAATGCTTCTGACAATTGTATTAGAATATCTAGGGTCTACTTTTTCACATAAGTCTATTTATATTATGAAGCATTATGCAAGTATGTATGTTTAACTTTGGTTAATGAATATATTCAATTGCCACAGCAAAAGTCTGTCTTAACTTTGGAAACTGTATAAAGCTTATGAATGGCAGAATATTTGCAATTCTATTTATCGTTTCTATTTGGCTTCTGTGGCCTTCTGCACTTGCAGAACCCAGGTTTTCTGTACCCAGAATGGGACTTTGATATCCAAAGCAGCACAATTTGCATTCAGGCACCTAAATAGACACTAGATTTTCAAATGGAGAGGTCTTGTTGCCTCAATTCATGAGACAACTTGTATGATTTTTCACAAGATCTTCACATCCAAGACTTGGGACTTGGTTTTTGTGCATAAATGTGGGATGATCTTTTTTTTTTTTTTTTTTTTAAATGAGTTGGTTTTGGTTGCTGAGCATTTAGGAAAGAACAAAACCAAAAACAAACAAACAAAAAAGCAAACAGTAACTAATCCCTTGCACTTCTATGAGAAGCATACATTCCTGCAAGCTGTTTGAAGTGAGGTCCCCAGTCTGAAAGGTAGTCATAATTCTGATCCACATCTGACATGTCTGAGCCTAAGGAGCTGAGAGATCCTGCCAAAGAGCCAGTCCCCTCAAACGCATATCTCTGAAGTGAGTCGTATGGAGGAGCACTAGGATCTGTATTGGCTTCTTCAAGCTTTTCTGAAATAAATTGCCTGAAGATGGCACTGTCAGGGCCAACCTGCAGAGACTGTCTGTAGAGGCTGTGGATTTCTGTGGTGATGTTCTTTCGAGGTTTGCATGTTCTCATAACCGTGCGGGTCCTCAGTGCTGAAATATCAAAAGCTTCTGTGTCCTCCTCACCACCTCCTTCATCATCATACCTGACAATGTTCTCTCTAAATTCTTCCACTTTCTCTGAGAAGAGAGACTTCTTCCTCTGCTGTCTTATGGCTACAATTGCCAAAAGAAACACTGACAAGAAAAATAAACACACGGGAAAATAGAAACAAAATATTGAATATTGAATGTGCTTGGAAATACTTAAAAAATAGTAATGTTTCTTAACATTGCTACAATTGCAAAGTGAGGCTATCTTAACAAACTTATAGAGCTGTGATTTTTATTGATTTTATGGTTTTAAGATTATCATAGAAGGTGGTAGAAAAATGACTACAGAGGGACTTATAAAATGGGTGAATGAAATGGAGCAATTCTTTGGGTAGATGAGAGTTTGAAGCAGTGATGGAAACAGATTATGTTATTTGAAACTGCTTTGTTTTATCATATATCCATTTAACATTCACAATTTATTTATTTATTTATTTATTTATTTTTAATCTCTCCCTCTCTTAGATTAAACCCCCATGAAAAGCAGATGAAAAATGAGACAATATGTGAGATATCTTACTCCATGGATTGAAAATAATTCAGGTCCATAGACCATGCAGGGTGTGGTTCAATGGCTTATACTACATTTATTTGGAGATTTGAAGAATATCACTAAATTTTGTGTGATGTTGTAGTAGTAATTACTGTTGGGGTTTTTGAATCAGAACAGCTTGTTTTTTTTTTAACATACATTAAAGCTTTTTTTTTTTAATAAATATTTTAAATCATTCTTTTTAAATCCTATATCATTTCATTTTTAGCTGAATGATCCATTTTAAATATTCTATGACTTTCACAGAGATTAATGATTTCATTTTCTTCATCTAAATCTTACTGCAGTTCTATTCAATAAGTAAGTAGTTTGTGAACTGTAATTTTTTACTCAGGACATAAGATGACAAAACTACTAACCATGACAGGATTTTACCTCACTTAGGGATATGACACAGCTGAAGTAGTTCTTTATTTCCCTATATATTCTTTCCTTTGATTGTGAAATAGTACCATAAAACTTGAAAGCCCTGGAAACAATAATTTCTATGATATTATCATACCTTTACAAAACCCAAATAGTAGTTTCAACTCTCCAAGCTATTGCATGGTGAACTCAATCATTATATTTTAATGATAAATACAAGGATAAAGTTACAAAATAATAATAATAATAATTATTATTATTATTATTGTTGTTGTTGTTTTGTTGTTGTTGTTATTATTATTATTAATGTTCAGATTATGTATAGGACTTTGTATATCCCATTTTGAATAGTCGTAAAAATGCATTAGAGGATTTAATGCATTTAAAACGTGTGTATCTGTAAAGAGTGTGGAAGATTAGCTTCTGTCTCTTTTAAATTTATTTTTGTATCTATATTCTTGCTTTGACTTTTATGATATACATAACCCCAGACAGTGAGTATTTATTCCACCTGAAGAGAGGACCTCTCCACAAGCAACCTAGAATATTTAATAAATAATTTCATTGATGGCCTGGATAATGCAGTGTCATAGTTTGCCTGATCATTGACCCTGTAAGTGCATAACACTAAGTGACCAGGTTCAAATGTCCTGCAACAAGCAAAGAAGCCTTTAAATGCACTCAGGCCTGCTGGTAAGCTTGCACTGATAAAAAGGTCTTCAGGGGCTTCAGTCGAGGGAATTGCTTTTCAGTGCCACTACTGAAAATAAGGTGACTCTGGAAGTGCAGGAAAGTCTAGAAACCATAAATCCCAATCATATATTCCTGATTTCTCTGTTGGAAACAGTGAGATGGAAGTGGGGGAACTAGTTTATTCCTGGACTTTGTTATGAAGTCAAAAATGGTTAGTGTCTGGCCAAGGGCACACCCATCTAGATACAACAATTATGAAGTACACTTTCATTGTTTCAATCCTCATTCTATCTACTCAAATTGTTCTAAGGGATAAATAGAATTGGATTTATTTTTTTGGAAGCCATTGTTTTGCTTCAGTTTCCTGCATGTAAAAATAATCCTAAGACCCCAAAGCCAAATAAAGTTGCTGATTCATAATTCATAAGCATTTTGCTTCTGCAAAACTCATATAACTGTGGGACTACATTATGGGGTACATTTTCAGAAAAATGTCAATGAGTTATAACCCAGAGATTCAGTCGGACAATCAAAGGTAAAACAACAGGAAATAATTAGATCCAGTTTCTATTCCTCATGCTGAGGAAAATCAACCCATAAACTTCTAGGCAGAATGAAGAGTAAGGGTGATTTTTGACTTATTCAATATCTTTTTTCCCTGGTGTAAAGTCAAAATAATTCCATTAGCTTTATTGGACTTCTCTTTCTTTTCACAGAATCACAGAATCATCTAGGTTGGAAGAGACCTCCAAGATCACCTAGTCCAACCTCTGACCTAACACTAACAAGTCCTCCACTAAACCGTATCACTAAGCTCAACATCTAAACGTCTTTTAAAGACCTCCAGGGATGGTGACTCAACCACTTCCCTGGGCAGCCCATTCCAATGCCTAACAACCCTTTCAGTAAAGAAGTTTTTCCTAATATCCAACCTAAACCTCCCCTGGTACAACTTTAACCCATTCCCCCTTTTCTTGTGTTGCTACTACAGCCGATCAAAATACAAAATCAGTATAGAGCTACCAGCCATCATTTTCAAGCCTTAGTTTTACTGTGGTTACCAATGATATGCTTTATGTGATGTTATGCATAGATTAGATGAGATCACACTGTATAATGAAGGTAGGTAAAAGAATGTTCTTCACCTAGATATGTTTGGAAAATAAATAAATAGGGGCTACTTAAGATTGTCTTTTATTTCTTTCACTGATATAGAAGTTTAAAAATGTTAGTATTGTATTTGTTCTCATTAACAAATACACTGAATCATTATCCTTGAAAGATTTTGTTTTAAAAACAAAGGTGATTTCTGCTATTATTGTTTCTTTCTTTCCTAACATTATATTTGTGTTGTGACACTGTTAAAGCTTTCGTGTTCATTTCTGATTATATTCTTTCACTATTTTTTTAGAATTTTGTTGAAAAACAGCTTGTACTAGGTTTTCACAATTTGAAATGATGATTTGATATCACATTACTCAGTAAAACCTTATTTTACCTTTATTTTTTCTGATTTTGAATTTGTTTGTTTTTAGAGTTTCACTCGGTTGAAATATTTTTTCCCTAATACGATCTGTCAATTGTTTTGTGATATTTCTGGATATGATATTTTATGCAATATGTTATTACAAGGCATCATATATATATCATATTTTTACATAGGTAACAGTCAGAGAAGGAGCTGGAAGTCTCTCCATGTTGCTTTGTTCTCATCAGCTTGAATGAGGTCTTCAGGTCCACGACCACCATCAACAACCAAGCTTTAAGATCAGTCATTTTGTCTTGTAAAACAAACCTACCCATCTCTATCACTTCTCTTTCTTTCTAGGCCTAAGCTACTATACCTTAACCTTTACTCTGTCACAGACTTTCAGGATGGATGAAGCACTGGAACAGATTGCCCAGAGAAATTGTGGATGCCCCATCCCTGGAAGTGTTTAAATTTAGGTTGGATGGGGCCCTGGGCAACTTAGTCTAGTGGAAGGTGTCCCTGCCCATGACATAGGGATTGGAATTAGATGATCTTTAAGGTCCCTTTCAACCCAAACCATTCTGTGATTCTATGAATGATTGCTACGGTGCACCTGCTGTTATGGTATGTCAGTGTCATCAAATCACTCATCAAACACTACACTAATAATGGGATCTATTTCCTTTTGCTGAAAAAGATCAAATGCATTGTAGCAGTGATAGCTGCCAGGTGTAGACTGCAACAGCCATAGCCCTGAGCAGGGCAGGAACAGCCAGCCTTGGCTGGGTAGGTCTGGATTTGTGAGTGCCATTCACCAGCTATGCATGACTAGGGCTTCACATTGCAGAGGTACAAAGATATCTCCTATGCATTTAGAGTGTTTGCTTTTCACATCAATAAAGTCCTGTGTAATGGAAGTAAACTTGGTGTCTCCTGACAGGGAAAAATGCCCAAGATTTGGATAAATGCCTTTCTGGAGATGTTACTTAGAAAATAACAGAGGTCACATGGTCTAAACCCTTGCTCAAGCAGGACCATCCAAAGCAGGTTACCCAGCACCATGTCCAGACAGCTTTTAAAGATCTCCAATGAAGGAGACTCCACAACCTCTCTGAGCAGCCTTTGCCATTTGCCACTGCTTAGTCAACCACATAGCAAAGAAGTGCTTCCTGCTGTTCACATGGAATCACATGTGCTTCAGTTTTTGCCTGCTTATTCTTGTTCTGTCACTGGACACCACTGAAAAGAGCCTGGCTCCATCTTCTTTGTACCCTCCCTTCAGGAATTTACACATCTTGATGAAATCCTGCTAAATCTCCTCTTCTTCAGGATGAACAGCCTGGACAGATACAGTTCATCAGTTTCTGAGTGTATCAGATTATCTTTTATTATTTTGTGTTGATCTTAGCTGTACATACCTAAGGCAGAATGTATTATTATATATCTAATGTATTCTTATACTAAGCAGTCTCCTTTAGTAATGTTGTCTTCAGTTTTACCTAGGCTCAATACTGACTTTGAATTCTCAGATCTTTATTATAATTAATGCTGGAGGAGTAGCTCATAGCTCAACCAAAGCAGACTTTTAAGGCATGATGTTAGGATTCAAATTTTACTGAAAACTGGAAAAAGTATTTAGATTTAAGAAAACAGAAAAGAAATTAAAGATTTGACTTATTGCATTTTTTTCTCAATAAAACTGCACTTCCATATTTCCTGTCTGGGATTATTATTATTATTATTTACATAGTCAAGATTACTGTAAAAGAAAAAGAAAAAAAAACTTACCCAGGAGTATTAGTATGCAAGCCAAAACAGCAACTAAAGCTTCTGTACTGAGACCCATGGAATACATAAAAGCTCCATATCGACAGTAGAAGGTGTTCACTTCAGTGTCACAATCACAGACAGTGACAGTGAGAGTATTTGTGCTCGTAAGTGGTGGTGATCCATTATCCAGAATTAATATTGGCAAATAGAAATAAAACTGTTCTTGTCTACTGAAACCACTTTTTGCTGTGAAAATTCCAGCTGTGTTATCTAGAAGATAATTTTTGTACATGATATGCATTTATCACAATAAACAATAATAACAAACAATAAAAACAATAACAATAAATATCCAGTGGAATATGACCTATTTAAAAACAATGGTACTGTTCAACATTAGCAAAGTTAAGAAAGTAAAGCCAGCCATGGACATGTGATCTTTTCTTGTGTCAACAATGAATAATTGCATTTGTTTTGTCATATGTGTTCCAGGTTCAATAATAAAAATTGACCTTAAAGCTGTTTTAATGTTTGAAGCTAAAAAAATTCCACTTTGTACAGTATCTGATACCTGCTCAGGCCAATTAATTGGTTCTTATAATGGTTCGATGCAACCAGCTGTTAACAATCCAGCAGTTCACAGATGAAATATAGACAGTTTGCCAATCCAAAAACTCCAAAAATGTGCCTGACAGCACACAGAGAAAGCAGGTAAAAAGTGAAAGAAGAGAAAGCAAGAAAAAAAAAGTCCACTGCAATAGTCTTTCATTTCTTTCCATGATAGAAAACTGGAGCTAGCTGAGCACCTATTATCTATAGTGGGGAAAAGTTGCTAGTCTCTCACCTTGCTTTAACTAGCAGTGTTTAGGAATCAGTTCTGTATAAAACCCAATAAACAGCTTAAGTACAGCCCCTTCTGAACTCCTTATCAACTAATTATAATCTGAATTTTAGCTTACTGGAAAACAAATTAAGCCTACTGAAATCTATGCACAAAGAAAAAAAGAATTATATGTCAGGATATTTTATCATGGCAGGATGAATTACCGCATGTGTTCATACATGCACATAAAAAAAACAAACCAAACCAAACCAAACCAAACCAAACAACCCCCCACCACATTTCTACCATTATATGTATAGCATATGTATCCAAAGTCTACTGAAGTTAACTCCCTCATATTTAAGTCTTTCCGTATTTCTTAGTCATAGTTCAGAGGACAATTGTGAGATAAAAGGCTCCAGATCTTTAGACTCACTTTTCCTCTTGCCTAGTACTATCCCAAATCACCCAGCCATTTGGGTGAAATGCAGCAGAAAGGTAGAGACTGAAGGCTGAGCATATGATGCTGGAAAAGATTTTTCTTTTTTTCTTATCAATAGACTCCAAAAGGAACTGAACATACTGCCTCGTGCATATCTTTGCTTGGACTTTGTGCAGAATGAGCAAATGTGGGAAAGGCTCATTTTACACAATTCGACCTTAATGTAACAAGTTATCTCTTCTTGGTACTGAGTGAGAGGTTAATGAAGCTGGAAACTGAAACATATTAAAACATTGACTTTAACTTTGAAGATATTGAGAAAAGGAGTTTGCCATTTAACATAGTCTGAACTTTCCAAAACTTACTTCCATTGATTTATTCACCTAGCCAGAAAATTCAAATAATTAGCAAAGTCAATAAGAGCAATGTGTACTTTAGCTGAGTCTGAAGAAGCTCTTCATGCTCTCAGCGGACTGACTCTAAGTGGTTGCATTTCCTGCAGTTCCATCAGCAATTGAATTTACATTTTTTTGCCTCGGACTGGTTTTGTTTGATATCTGTGTTACTCTTTCTAAGAGTTTCAATCAATATCAGTTCTGAATAACATTAAAATACATATAGGAGACATTTATATGATGTCATCAGTAACCAATGAATGTAGTTTAAATTGTTTTAGGAAATAAGATTACTTTCCTATTAATCTGTGTTTATAATTTTGGTTTTACTGAAATGATGAAGTAACAGACGTGTACTAACAACAATCTTCTCTTTCTGGAAATCTTATTTCTTAAATAAATGCATAGCTTTAACAATAAAGTTGGTACTTTCCACTACATCCTACATTAAGAAGTTAAATTTTAAGGAATAGCAGTGCATTTTTCATCTCATATTTATTTATTTTTTTTCCTTTCCTTGATATAAAATAATCTTTTGCCATTTAGTTTATTTGACTGAAAAGGGAAAATAAACTGTTTGATATTATCAAATTATTGTTTTGACATGTGCCTCATGTTGTGTTCTTATAACAACATTTTCTATATAAGTGGAAATTTTTATAAAATTGGTGATGTGAAGAGCATTAGAAACATCCATCTTTCATTAGAAAAGTCTTAAAGAGCTACATGAATGACAGTACCTTGATTATCTTTGATGGTAAAACGTGAATTGTTTGTACCTTCCTGAGCCAATGAGAAGTAAAAATGATGACTTTCTTGTGAATCATCTTTATCCACTGCACTGATGCTCTGAATTAGCTGGAAACACATATAATTGTTAAACTACAAAAGTGTTCAATGTTGCTTTAAAATGATAAAAGGACATATCAGGTATTATGCTAAACCGTTGGTACTAGAGATGAGTTTTGTAAATACATGTTGAGTGTATGTTATGTATTCACAAAGATACAGCTCTCATATCCAAACAGTCTCATTGAGACTAGTATTCTGCAAATATTCTGCTTTTATTTTTAATCTGAGATTAAAATTTGCATTAAAATCTTGAGAAAATATAAGATTTCCTGGATCAAAAGACAAGGGGCAAATGAAGTTTTCATAAAAGAAAAAAGCAATCATATACATAGTATTTAGTCCTTTTTTTTCTTCTCTTTCTCTCCCCCAACAAATTCTTCTATACAAAATACATTTCCTTCCAGCCCACACACATATTGACATCATTCAACTGATATTTTGTAGCTGCAGTAAGAGATATGTTGACAAGTTCATGTACTGAAGTGTTGATTTTGAATATTATAATAGATTACGGAATTTCTTGGGCATTTTTTCTCAAGAAAGTAAAATATCATTCATTTAAAAATATGTCAAAACAGATTGTCATGTGTAAGATAACATCAAAAGTAACATTTAACATTTGAAAGAATCTCTTTTATCTCTGTAAAGAAACAACTACCTTATACTTAATAAATTTGAAATGTTTCTGTTAGTAAAGTGCTTAAATTTCTTACTTTACCAGAAAATATTTAGTGACCTGGCCATCAGCATATAATAGTAAATGAGGATCATTGATCATGAAGAAATCAAGCTGCTTCAAACCTACCAACTTTCAGAAAAGATAGTGTCCAATTTTAACTTGGCTTCTATTTTATTAGTCACCCCATGCCTTATTTGTACCCAGGAGACCTGCATACTCAATTTACCCCAAAAGAGAAAGCACACATTTGCTACAAGAAGTACTTTAAAAGCTAAACCAGCAGTAAGTCAATACGTGTGACTACAGACTTCCATCTGTGCTTTTGAAAACTCTTTCCTGATTAAACTTTTTTTTTTTCAGTGAAAGATCTAAGAATTCAACATGTTCCTTTCAAGCAAGCTAAGTTTGATGAAATCAACACAGCAGTGTGCAAATTGTGGCTTATACCCTAGAAGCTTTTTATTCTTATTACTCGGTCCTTTTTATACATAAAAAATATTTCAAATCTGTATTTTCGCTCCATGTGAGGAACCTTGATGATTTTTTATTGTTACTATTGAGAGAAGATATTGTTGAGTGATATACTTGGTGACAGTGTAAAAAGGATGGAAATTCCTTAGGAACAGGTTTTTCTTTTCTCAGAGCAAACAAAATATCTAAGGTGATACAAATTCAGGTATTGGCAGGAAGTTCAAGATATCAGTGAAGAACAATAGCTGATCCCTAATGCTACATTGGTAATAAATCATAGCCTTTATTTTTATAAGGGGATAATATTCTCAGAATATTCTTAATATGAACAATAGAGAACAAAACTATATATCTGGTCTAAAACATAAATGAGTAACAGATTTTTATGATATTGTTCTGCCATATGCTACAAAAAAAATATTAAAAAGCCTCTGTTGGTATTTGATGAGGTTTTGCTGGTAATATTTCCACATCCAGAGGTAAGAAAAACCTTTTAAAGGTTGTATATTTGTCCATAATATTCAAGGTCTTTCAAATTAGACTGAATACGCAGATTCAGCCTGCATAGAGCAGTAAGACATAAAGACAGCTTCTAATACAACTTCATTTCTAGTTTGGCTACTAAAATATAGAAGAATTACCTACCATTGGCAAACTACCAAAAAAAAAAAAAGTCCAAACAGCATTAAGTATAGATGATGTGTTTTTTACACATCCAGTTTTTGTTCTAATAATTATTTAACCATGTATTAACAATATATTTGAAATGTATATTTTTAGAAATGTATCATGTTTGAAAAATCACAAAATTACTGCAGCTTTAAATGAGATACTGCTTTGCTATTTCATTATTAAATTCTGTAATTTTATATACAGAATGCATTAATTCCCATAAATTTCATCTGCATCTGTTCCAATAAATACAATACTGAGGAGTACATGTCTATCTGAAAAAAGAATTTCCCTTGTTTTGATTTGCACTGTGCTGTTCTACACAAAGCTAAGGTTTCTATGGTTATTTTCAGCATATTCACATGCTTTTAAGGATTCACCCTAGAAGTGGAGGACAGTGCAAACCCTTAATGTTTTATTTCTTACTATACCACTTCCATTAAGATTCAGCAAAACCGAGATGAGTCTATAGAATATTCAGAAAGCAATAGGCAGCTCTGATTTTGCTGAGCATACAATAAAATTCACCAGGAGAAAAGCTGTATTTTTTTTTTTAACACTTTTCCTAGACTTCTGCACATCTAACATCAGAGATTCTAGCCTTTTACTGGGGACATCATCATCACAAACACTGCACTTTTTACTTGTGAATCAAAATTTAGGAAAAGCTTGATTTTTTTGTGTGTACAAACAAACAAACGAGAAAAGAAGTGAATATTTTGCTTCTGATTGTTGTATTGACTGGACTCAAGCTGCTGTAAAATTTCTTACTTCAGGTCTTATTTTAGTCTAGAACCTTTTATAATCCAGCAGCCCACCTGAAAATATTTGTTGCTTTAAAACTGAGAAGAAATCTCTGGAATCTTCTTGAAAAACTGATTGAAGTTCATGGTGAGTTGACCTCATTCTCTGTTTCTTTCTAAACACTCTGAGATCACTACTGGCAACAGCTGGGCTTCCTTTGACCAAAGGTAGCAAAATGCTATGGTCTGCTATACCCAATTTCTCCATCTGTTTGATTAGTGCACACTTTTCACTAATTAATGTCATCAGTGGGAGAGTCTAAGATATTGGTAAAAGCTCTGACTTCTCACTGATTAATTATTTTTTGTAAATGGGATGTTCTGTAAATTCTTCTGGACTAACCCATAGAATCATAGAATGGTTTGGGTTGGCAGGGACCTGAAAGACCATCTAATTCCAACCTCTCCCTGCCATGGGCACATGGGCAGGGACACCTTCCACTAGAACAGGTTGCTCAAAACTCCATCCATCCTGGGCTTAAATATTTCCATGGATGGGACATCCACAACTACTGCCTGTGAGTAAAGAATTTCTTCCTTATACCTAACCTAAATCTACCTTTTTTTTTTTTTTTTTGACTCCTTGCCCTATTGCTTGGAAAAGGAGCCTTCTTCTCTCCCAGATGAACAACTCCAATTCCCTCAGCCTGTA